>NC_060188.1:40860655-41160655 GCF_021184085.1 Oncorhynchus gorbuscha | reverse complement strand
GACCAGACCACTAAAAACAAGAGTCTTCTCTGCTATCTGTGAGGAGATGGGAGCTGAACATCAAAAGCTGTGCTGTTTCACAGTGAAGCAAGGTGGCTGTCACGAGGAAAAGTCTTGTCCCGAGTTTTTGAGCTCAGAGAGCAGATAAGAATGTTTTCGGAGCAGGAGGACAAGTATGACCTCGCAGAACAATTTAGTGATGAGAACTTCCTGACAAAAACTGGCCTACCTGAGTGACATATTTGGAAAGCTAAATTAACTAAATCTACAGCTTTATGTTTGGCAGGCGACTTGATGAAGGAAATACTGATTCATTCGAGAACCTGCATGAATTTGTTGACACTACTGACTATGATGCCACCTCAGTGATTCCATATATTAAGGAGCACATTTCATCACTGATGGGATTCTTTAAAAAGTACTTCCCTGAAAACAGTTCCCAATATGACTGGGTGAGAGATCCTTTCAATGCACCAGCTCCAACTGGTTTCAGCTCTGCAGAGGAGGACCAGTTCCCAATATGACTGGGTGAGAGATCCTTTCAATGCACCAGCTCCAACTGGTTTCAGCTCTGCAGAGGAGGACCAGTTCCCAATATGACTGGGTGAGAGATCCTTTCAATGCACCAGCTCCAACTGGCTTCAGCTCTGCAGAGGAGGACCAGTTCCCAATATGACTGGGTGAGAGATCCTTTCAATGCACAAGCTCCAACTGGTTTCAGCTCTGCAGAGGAGGACCAGTTCATTGATATGACGTCTGACTTCACATTAAGACTGAGTTTCACATCACAGACACTGAGTGAATTCTGGCTGAGTGTAGAGAGGCAGTATCCACTCTTAGGGTAGAGGGCCATGGGTATTCTTCTTCCTTTTGCAACATCTTATCTTTGTGAGACTGGCTTCTCTGCTGTTGCTGCACTGAAGACCAAGTACAGGTCCCAGCTAAACATTGAAACCCCGCTTCGAAAAACTGTGCTCTGCAAAACATGCTCATTGTAGCCATTAATCCTGACTTACTCATTTTGATCAAATAAAATCAGCACAAATTGTTTTATTCATTTTTGTTTTATAGGTCAAAGTGTTTCATATTGTAGGTTAATGTTGCTGATCAATTTGAATGTATTATTATTTATTGATTATATTTTTTATTTTTCAGTATCAAATGGTCAAAAAATGTTTACAGTTATTATTTATAAGGCTTGAATTTTTATTTTATTTTCAGGCAAATTGATGCACTTTAAAATAAGTATTTTCTGTTACAGACTAAAAAACAATGTTAATAAAGTTATTCTTTGTTGTAAGTTGATCTAGATTTCTTTTTTCTTTAATGTTAATAAGGATACAATGTTATACAGAGTTGTACTTATAACAATTTTATAGACAAATTATACTATTTACAGTCGCGGCAGAGAGTTTGGGGGCGCGAAATGTTTACTTCTTCCTAGGGGGGGCGTAACAGAAAATAATTGAGAAGCACTGGGTTAAAGTAAGGGTTAGGTTTAGGGGAAGGGTTAGCTAACATGATAAGTAACTGAAAAGTAGATAAAAAGTAGTAAAGTTGAAAAGTTGCAATTTAGCTAAAATGCTAACTTGGAGCACATCCTACTGACAGTATGTTGTTTTGATAAGTAGTAACTCATGTGAATGGTAAGTGTTTACTCGATGCCTCTGACTGTTTCATATCCTTCTGAAATGTTAGGACTTTGTCACGCAACTAGTTACCAAAAAAATAACATTTCTGATTATTTCTGTGTTAATGTGGAGGAATTAAAAATAATGTCTCTTTTCAGAGAAAAGATAAGATAAACTGTACATAGGGAGCCACATCAGATTTGGCCCCTGGGGGACGTGGCAGCCACACATTCAATAACTATTTGGTCTAGTCATTGTCTCTCTACCAAGTTCAAAGTCTCATATTTTAGATGCAACTGGAACCAAGTTGATAGCCCATAGAGTTCCAAAGTTAGAGATAAAGGTCTGATGGCACGGCGCCCATACAGGTGGCTATTTAAAGTCGTACTGGTACCTCAGATTAGTTCAATCGCACATTTCTCAGCCTCTAAGTATCACAGAAACACTTTAAAAACCTAGTTGATTTAGCCATGAACAAAGTCTGCATCCTTCCCGCTAGCCATGATTGGCTGAGATAATGAGTGGGCTGGACATATCGAGAGATGAGTTCGGATTGGACTGCCATGTAGCAAGCTTCTGTCTATAATATGAAATGGTCAGTATGTGTAGGCAATCCTTTCTAACACGTCTTTTTTGGAAGATGTCACGTAGTAGAACTGCATAAGTGTTGATCTCCACTTTCTGGACAGAGTTTTGAAATCGCTGTAAAGCATAATTTCAAAATCTGAGATGACAGGTGGATTAACAAAAGGCTTAACTGTGTTTTGCAATATTGCACTTGTGATTTCATGAATATGAATATTTTCTAGTAATATTATTTGACTGTGGCGCTATGCTATTCAGCGTTACTGATGACAATTATACAGGATCCGGGATGGGTGGTTCAGAGAGGTTAACAATTTTGGATACAAAATAAAAACGATACAAGATAAAAAAATATGTTGGCACTTTTAGGGTTAAGGGTCATACGAGAGTGCAGCCTAGCCAAACAGGAAAAGGTGAAGCAAGAGGGTCGACTCCGCCTGGGACAAGATGATATTCCTCCGCACTCCAAATCTGTCAACAGAATTCCTCTAGACTTGTAGAGGGGAAACAACTGGAGAAGCGGCCACAGACTTGTGTGAAAATAAGCGTGAGGCAGACCAAGTGAGGAGTTTTTGTGTAGGGCCAATGAGAGAGTATCAAATTTTGTCATGATAAAGGTGAATTTCTATTTTGATACGTAAGGATAATTTGATCAAATAGAAGTTTCGTAATGATTAGGTTGTTTAAAGTATTCTGATAGAAGTGTAATGCATGTGACATCCTGTTGAAATTTTAGGTTGTTTATGCATATTCATGAGGTCTGTAAATAGCAACAGACAGCGTCATCAACCGATGGATGGAATCTTTCTGTGTTGGTACTGGTATCTGGCAAAATATTTTGCTAACTCCACCAACATAGCTTAAATATGCAGGCTGTTAGTAGTACCTATTTGTGCATTGTTGAAAGGGATTAGCTACCTAACATCTCTCTCGCAATTGAATTCAGGCGGGTGAAGTCAACAGCCCTCATCGAATATTTTAAAAAGTATATAGTAAATAACGATAGGTATCCACCAATCCAAAGAGGAACAAGCGGGAGATTGACAGCTCGCTGTTCCACTCTGTGGACAACAAATCCCATTGTTAGGGTGGAGACAACCATCTTGTTATTATATTCCAGTAACTCTGGCCTCACCTCCCAGAGAGAGAGATTGAGAAAGAGTCCAGCACAACAATACAACACCCCCTTAACCAGATCAGGAGAGCTGGAGGTGGACAGAGACATGTCTGCACTCTGGACAGTGGTGAGACAACTACAACAGGAGAAAGAGGAGCAGAACAGAGCACTAGAGGAGAGGATCAGACTGCTGGAGGAGAGGATGAGGGGGATGGAGGAGAGGGTGAGGGGGATGGCGTGTGACAGAGAACAACTCACTAGAGAGTTTGCCACCCCCACAGAGAAGCCAGCAGAACAGCCAACCTCAGCACCCGACAAAAGTCTCGACACCACAGCAGAACAATCCACGCCAGACCCTGACCATAGAGTCGACATCACAGCAGAACAGACAAAAGAAAAACCCCAATCGGTCCCCAATCAACCAGTTGAATAGAGGGGAAGATGACTACCAGGCAAACATGGACCAGTGGCTCTCACCCCCTGCACACCCCCTGTCAGCCACCCTGATAGCCCTTCTGACAACCCCCCCCCCCCTCCACACCCACTGAGGACAAACACAAAAAAAGCCTTCACTATATCATCCTGGAATATCCAAGGACTGAGGTCATCTGCCTTTGGCCTAAAGAGCAGGAACCCGGACTTCACCAAAGAAATTGGTAATACAGACATTATCATCCTGCAAGAAACCTGGTATAGAGGAGACGGACCCACTGGTTGCCCTCTAGGTTACAGAGAGCTGGTAGTCCCATCCACCACACTACCAGGTGTGAAACAGAGAAGGGACTCAGGGGGTATGCTAATTTGGTATAGAGCAGACCTAACTTACTCCATTAAATTAATCAAAACAGGAACATTTTACATTTGGCTAGAAATTCAAAAGGAAATTATCTTAACAGAGAAAAATGTCCTCCTGTGTGCTACCTATATCCCCCCACTAGAATCCCACTAGAATCCCCATACATACAGCTTCTCCATCCTGGAGGGGGAAATCAATCATTTCCAGGCCCAGGGACATGTACTAGTCTGTGGCGACCTAAATGCCAGAACCGGACAAGAACCTGACACCCTCAGCACACAGGGGGACAAACACCTGCCTGCAGGTGACAGCATTCCCTCCCACATATGCCCCCCTGGGCACAACTATGACAACATAACAAACAAAAACGGGTCACAACTCCTGCAGCTCTGTCGCACGCTGGGTATGTACATAGTCAATGGTTGGCTTCGAGGGGACTCCTATGGTAGGTACACCTATAGCTCATCTCTTGGCAGTAGTACTGTAGACTACTTTATCACTGACCTCAATCCAGAGTCTGTCAGAGCATTCACAGTCAGCCCACTGACACCCCTATCAGACCACAGCAAAATCACAGTCTACTTGAACAGAGCAATACCCAATCACGAGGCATCAAAGCCAAAGGAACTGAGTAACATTAAGAAATGCTATAGATGGAAGGAATGCAGTTTGGAAACCTACCAAAAAACAATTAGGCAACAACAAATTCAATCCCTTCTAGACAAATTCCTGGGAAAATGTTTCACTGCAATAGGGAAGGTGTAAACTTGGCAGTAGAACATCTTAACAGTATATTTGACCTCTCAGCTTCCCTATCAAATCTAATAATCTCAAATAGAAAACCAAAGAAAATGAACAGCGATGCCAAATGGTTTGATGACGAATGCAAAAATCGAAGAAAGAAATTGAGAAACCTGTCCAACCAAAAACAGAGACCCGGAAAACCTGAGTCTACGCCTTCACTATGGTGAATCACTAAAACAATACAGAAATACACTACGGAAAAAGAAGGAATAGCACGTCAGAAATCAGCTCAATGTAATTGACGAATCCATAGACTCTAACCACTTCTGGGAAAATGGAAAACACTAAACAAACTACAACACGAAGAATTATCTATCCAAAATGGAGATGTATGGGTAAACCACTTCTCCAATCTTTTTGGCTCTATAACAAAGAATAAAGAGCAAAAACATATACATGATCAAATACAAATCTTAGAATCACAACCCACTGGATTCTCCAATTACCTTGAACGAGTTACAGGACAAAATAAAAACCCTCCAACCCAAAAAGGCCTGTGGTGTTCAAATCAAATCAAATTTTATTTGTCACATACACATGGTTAGCAGATGTTAATGCGAGTGTAGCTTGTGCTTCTAGTTCCGACAATGCAGTGATAACCAACGAGTAATCTAGCTAACAATTCCAAAACTACTACCTTATACACACAAGTGTAAAGGGCAAAGAATATGTACATAAAGATATATGAATGAGTGATGGTACAGAGCGGCATAGGCAATATGCAGTAGATGGTATCGAGTACAGTATATACATATGAGATGAGTATGTAAACAAAGTGGCATAGTTTAAAGTGGCTAGTGATACATGTATTACATAAAGATTCAGTAGATGATATAGAGTACAGTATATACGTATACATATGAGATAAATAATGTAGGGTATGTAAACATTATATTAAGTAGCATTGTTTAAAGTGGCTAGTGATATATTTTACATCAATTCCCATCTATTCCCATTATTAAAGTGGCTGGAGTTGAGTCAGTGTGTTGGCAGCAGCCACTCAATGTTAGTGATGGCCTTGAGATAGAAGCAGTCAGTCTCTCGGTCCCAGCTTTGATGCACCTGTACTGACCTCGCCTTCTGGATGATAGCGGGGTGAACAGGCAGTGGCTCGGGTGGTTGTTGTCCTTGATGATCTTTATGGCCTTCCTGTGACATCGGGTGGTGTAGGTGTCCTGGAGGGCAGGTAGTTTGCCCCCGGTGATGCGTTGTGCAGACCTCACTACCCTCTGGAGAGCCTTACGGTTGTGGGCGGAGCAGTTGCCGTACCAGGCGGTGATACAGCCCGACAGGATGCTCTCGATTGTGCATCTGTAGAAGTTTGTGAGTGCTTTTGGTGACAAGCTGCGCCTTCTTCACGATGCTGTCTGTGTGGGTGGACCAATTCAGTTTGTCTGTGAAGTGTATGCCAAGGAACTTAAAACTTAGTACCCTCTCCACTACTGTTCCATCGATGTGGATAGGGGGGTGTTCCCTCTGCTGTTTTCTGAAGTCCACAATCATCTCCTTAGTTTTGTTGACGTTGAGTGTGAGGTTATTTTCCTGACACCACACTCCGAGGGCCCTCACCTCCTCCCTGTAGGCCGTCTCGTCATTGTTGGTAATCAAGCCTACCACTGTTGTGTCATCCGCAAACTTGATGATTGAGTTGGAGGCGTGAGTGACCACGCAGTCGTGGGTGAACAGGGAGTACAGGAGAGGGCTCAGAACGCACCCTTGTGGGGCCCCAGTGTTGATGATCAGCAGGGTGGAGATGTTGTTACCTACCCTCACCACCTGGGGGCGGCCCTTCAGGAAGTCCAGTACCCAGTTGCACAGGGTGGGGTCGAGACCCAGGGTCTCGTGCTTGATGACGAGTTTGGAGGGTACTATGGTGTTAAATGCTGAGCTGTAGTCGATGAACAGCATACTCACATAGGTATTCCTCTTGTCCAGATGGGTTAGGGCAGTGTGCAGTGTGGTTGAGATTGCATCGTCTGTGGACCTATTTGGCGATAAGCAAATTGGAGTGGGTCTAGGGTGTCAGGTAGGGCGGAGGTGATATGGTCCTTGACTAGTCTCTCCAAGCACTTCATGATGACGGAAGTGAGTGCTACGGGGCGGTAGTCGTTTAGCTCAGTTTAGCTTAGCTTTCTTGGGAACAGGAACAATGGTGGCTCTCTTGAAACATGTGGGAACAGCAGACTGGAATAGGGATTGATTGAATATGTCCGTAAACACACCAGCCAGCTGGTCTGCGCATGCTCTGAGGGCGCGGCTGGGGATGCCGTCTGGGCCTGCAGCCTTGCGAGGGTTAACACATTTAAATGTTTTACTCACCTCGGCTGCAGTGAAGGAGAGTCCACAGGTTTGGTTGCGGGCCGTGTCAGTGGCACTGTATTGTCCTCAAAACGGGCAAAAAAGTTATTTAGTCTGCCTGGGAGCAAGGTATCCTGGTCCGTGACTGGGCTGGTTTTCTTTTTGTAATCCGTGATTGACTGTAGATCCTGCCACATACCTCTTGTGTCTGAGCCGTTAAATTACGATTCTACTTTGTCTCTATACTGACGCTTAGCTTGTTTGATTGCCTTGCGGAGGGAATAGTTACACTGTTTGTATTCGGTCATGTTTCCGGTCACCTTGCCCTGATTAAAAGCAGTGGTTCGCGCTTTCAGTTTCACGCGAATGCTGCCATCAATCCACGGTTTCTGGTTTGGGAATGTTTTAATCGTTGCTATGGGAACGACATCTTCAACGCACGTTCTAATGAACTCGCTCACCGAATCAGCGTATTCGTCAATGTGGTTGTTTGACGCAATACGAAACATATCCCAGTCCACGTGATGGAAGCAGTCTTGGAGCGTTGAATCAGATTGGTCGGACCAGCGTTGAACAGACCTCAGCGTGGGAGCTTCTTGTTTTAGCTTTTGTCTGTAGGCAGGGAGCAACAAAATGGAGTCGTGGTCAGCTTTTCCGAAAGGAGAGCGGGGGAGGGCCTTATATGCAGAAGTTAGAATAGCAATGATCCAAGGTTTTACCAGCCCTGGTTGCGCAATCGATATGCTGATACAATTTAGGGAGTCTTGTTGAAATTTAGGTATCCTTAATGAAATGATCAAATATACAGACAACAAATTCCAATTTGCTATACTAAAACTCTTTAACATCATCCTTAGCTCTGGCATCTTCCCCAATATTTGGAACCAAGGACTCACCCCAATCCACAAAAGTGGAGACAAATTTGACCCCAATAACTACCGTGGAATATGCGTCAACAGTAACCTTGGGAAAATCCTCTGCATTATCATTAACAGCAGACTCGTACATTTCCTGAACGAAAACAATGTACTGAGCAAATGTCAAATTGGCTTTTTACCAAATTACTGTACAACAGACCATGTATAATAATTTTGCACGCCCAATTTTTCAGTTTTTGATTTGTTAAAAAAGTTTGAAATATCCAATAAATGTCGTTCCACTTCATGATTGTGTCCCACTTGTTGTTATATGTTGTTATATCTTTATGTTTGAAGCCTGAAATGTGGCAAAAGGTCGCAAAGTCCAAGGGGGCCGAATACTTTCGCAAGGCACTGTATATATATATATATTATATATGTATAATATGACATTTGTAATGTCTTTATTGTTTTGAAATTTCTGTATGTGTAATGTTTACTGTTAATTTTTATTGTTTATTTCACTTTTGTATATTATCTACCTCACTTGCTTTGGCAATGTTAACACATGTTTCCTATGCCAATAAAGCCCCTTGAATTGAGTTGAATTTAATTGAATAGAGAGAGAGAGAGAGAGAGAGAGAGAGAGAGAGAGAGAGAGAGAGAGAGAGAGAGAGAGAGAGAGAGAGAGAGAGAGAGAGAGAGAGAGAGAACCCATGTCTCTAAACAACCTGATAAAGTGGGATGCCTCTAAGCTGTTCACATCCAGCTTCACATGTAATTATTTTCCAACAGTCTTGAAGGAGGCACCACTCATCACCTGCCCAATACCATCCCTACGGTGAAGCATGGTGGTGGCAGCATCATGCTGTCTGATGTTTAATAGCGGCAAGGAATGGGAGACTAGTCCGGATCAAGGGAAAGATGAATGGAGCAAAGTACTTAGAGATCCTTGATTAAACCTGCTCCAGAGCACTCAGGACCTCAGACTGGGGCAAAGTTTCAGCTTCCAACAGGACAACGACCCTAAGCACACAGTCAAGACAAAGCAGGAGTGGCTTTGGGACAAGTCTCTGAATGTCCTTGAGTGGCCCAGCCAGAGCCCAGACTTAAACCCGAAAGAACATCTTTGGAGAGACCTGAAAATGGCTGCGCAGCGACACTCATTAGCCAACTTGACAGAGCTTGAGAGGATCTGCAGAGAAGAACGAGAGAAAGTCCCCAAATACAGGTAAGCCAAGCTTGTAGCATCGTACACAAGAAGACTCGAGGCTGTAATTGCTGCCAAAGGTGCTTCAACAAACTATTGAGTAAAGGGTCTGAATACTTATGTAAATGTGATATTTCAGTTTTTATTTTTAATACATTTATAAACATTTCAAAAAAACTGTTTTTGCTTTGTCATTATGGTGTATTGTCTGTAGAATAAGGCTGTAATGTAACAAAATGAGCAAGAAGGGAATGGGTCTGAATACTTTCGGAATCCGAATGAGTATACAAAACATAAGGAACACCTTCCTCTGAACATCACACTCCATCCATCTTAATGACTCTCCTGATTTGACCATTCATCAAAGTGCCAACCAATAAATCAACGATATCACAATATGTCAACGTTCCTTTATTTGTGAATTTCCAAAACTCAGGTGTCTCGTGATTGGCTGTTCGCAACAGGACCAGGGTGAGGTGATAATCAGATAAAGCCGTTTTTGTTGCTGAAGGACATAGTGGTGACCTCTGCTCATGATCCCCTCCCCATCTCTCCCCTGCTACTTCCCTACATACCTTAATGACAGCCAGCCAAGCAGGTGCTGAGAGGGCACAATATTTGCATATCAGAATGTTCAGCCTACACTTCCCTCCCATTTATACATTTTAGTTGAGGGGCACTACTCTGTGACACGAGACAAACACGGGACCTATTCCCTATATAGTGCACTAGCCTATGAGCCCTGGTCAAAAGTAGTGTACTACAAAGGGAATAGGATGTAATTTGGGATGCATCCAGAGAGGGGAACACTCTTCAGCAGAACAGAGTACTCTCTATAAAAACTACTCAATTTCCCCACTGTCACTGAATGGTGATTACAGTGTAAGGCACAGCCAAACACAGAGTAGGCCAGTTATCATCTCCTTATCGGATTGCCCTTATGACACTTGGAGGTCGTAATAACAGTGGTTGTATGATGAGTGATACTGATGATGTACTGTTTAATGGTGATTTCAGAGGCACTGGGGATAACATATCTGGGGTTGGCCTGATCTAGAAAACGATAACAGAGTTCAGGAAGCAATTGAGTCTATGATGAGGTGTTAACGGAGACGTGTCAAAAATATTTTTAAAGTTGTTTATTTCTCTAGGAAACAGGCCATTCTCAATCTGTCTGACATTTATACATAGTGTGCACAGTAGTATTCCAGGCCATCCCCATCTCTTCATCCTTGCATATTTTAATGGGGTTCTACTAAGCGTAGAGTCGTGTTTTACAGTCAAATTAGCCAAGAGCGCTAGTTGCTTTATGCATCATGCTTGCGCAGTCGCTGTGTGTGTGTATGTGTGTGGCTCCACTTCACATGCGAGCCATGCTCCCACTTTGGAAGTCAGTGCATGATTTGCTATCATAACCCACAGTGAACCAGCAGTGTACACTCTTAGAAAATCTAGAACCTATAAGCGTTCTTCTGCTGTCCCAATATAACCTTTAAAAGAACCCTTTTTGTTTCCAAGTAGAAAACTTTTTGTTACACTTCCCTAAGGAACGTGTTATAAATAGGGCATGAAATGCACAAGCTGCAACTGTAGGGTTTCCAAAAGAGAGGGAACACAGGGAGCTGTCACTGTTCCCCTGGTGAGGTGCTCTTCTCTCAGTGTGAACTCAAGCACTCACACATTGCTTTAGCTGCTGAAAGGGACAGGACCTTGCCAGTCTGGCACCCAACATTGTGTGTGTGTGTGTGTGTGTGTGTGTGTGTGTGTGTGTGTGTGTGTGTGTGTGTGTGTGTGTGTGTGTGTGTGTGTGTGTGTGTGTGTGTGTGTGTGTGTGTGTGTGTGTGTGTGTGTGTGTGTGTGTGTGTGTGTGTGTGTGTGTGTGTGTGTGTGTGTGTGTGTGTGTGTGATATGCTTGTGTGTGTTGTGGGGGCAAAGGGGGGTTGTTTTTGAGGACAGCACTCCCCTGATGAAGTAAACAGAGGAAGTTATGGGGAACGAGGGACAACTAAAATGCAGATGTCAAAAAACAGTGAACTGCAAACGCTAACCCTGTGAGTTTAACCTTCACAGGAGGTATGCAGAGTGGCAGGCGATGGATCTGCAGTATCTGCTGCATACTGGCCCAGTGCTAAGGGGCCAAGAGGAAGGAAGCGGAAGTGTTTGATTTTAATTCCGCTCAGCAACGGGAGCGGTTATTGATTGCAGGTTGGCCGGCGGTGTAATGACATTATAGAGTGTGACATCTTTGACTCAGCTGTATTGTGACCCTCCCACTGTCCACCCCAGCCACCGTGCCCAGGTAGTTTTCTATCCTCACACTCACACATCCTACTCATCCACTCCAGAACAGGCATCCAATTGCATCAGACACATCCTATAGCATCTATCTTGACAAATCTTTGGGGCGCAGGTAGCCTAGTGGTTAGAGTGTTGGACTAGTAACCAAAAGGTTGCAACATCGAATCCCTGAGCTGAGAAGGTGAAAAACTGTCGTTCTGCCCCTGAACAAGGCAGTTCACTCACTGTTCCTAGGCTGTCATTGAAAATAAGAATTTGTTCTTAACTGGCTTGCCAAGTTAAATAAAGGTAAGTTTTAAAAAACATCTTATAGCATCCCACACCATTCATAATCATTCAGTCCCACCCTCAATCATCATGGTACAGCCATGCCACACTATACATTCCCAAAACCATCCTCATCCATCTCCAGTGTAGCCATTACAAAGGAAAACCCAGTCGCGAACTGTCCAGTGAGCCTCCCAGACAGGTGAAATGTATTCTATGCTAACTTCAATGCTAGTAACACTGAACCATGCATGAGAGCACCAGCTGTTAAGACCATCATCACAGACACCCTAGACACAATCTAATTTGCCTACCACCCCAACAGATCCACAGATGTCACCATCTCCATTGCACTCCACACTGCCCTTTCCCACTTGGACAAAAGGAACACCTAAGTGGCAATGATATTCATTAACTACAGCTCAGCATTCAACTCCATTGCTCAGCTCAGCATTCATCACTAAGCTGAGGACCCTTTACGACAAAAGCACACCAAACGATTATGTTAGGTCAGTACCTAGTCACAAAAAAACACAGCTATTTTTCCAACCAAAGAGAGGAGTCACAAAAAGCAGAAATAGAGATAGAATTAATCACTAACCTTTGATGATCTTCATCAGATGACACTCATAGGACTTCATGTTACACAATACATGTATGTTTTGTTCGATAACCAGTTGAAGCTATGGGGGCGCTATTTCATTATTGGATAAAAAAAACGTTCCCGTTTTAAGCGCAATATTTTGTCACGAAAAGATGCTCGACTATGCATATAATTGGCAGCTTTGGAAAGAAACTACTCTGACGTTTTCAAAACTGCAAAGATATTATCTGTGAGTGCCACAGAACTCATGCTACAGGCGAAACCAAGATGAAACCTCAAACAGGAAATGAGCAGAATTTTTGAGGCTCTCTTTTTCCATTGTCTCCTTATATGGCTGTGAATGTGCCATGAAGGAGCCTATGCTCTCTGCCGTTCGTCCAAGGTGTCTGCAGCATTGTGACGTATTTGTAGGCATATCATTGGAAGATTGGCCATAAGAGACTACATTTGCCAGGGGTCCGCCCGGTGTCCTTTGTCTAAATTGGTGCGTAATTTTCAGCTGCATGCATTTTCCCATGGGATACAGAGGGGAAAGCACACTTCCACGAACGATATATCTTCGAAGAGATATGTAGAAAAACACCTTGAGGATTGATTCTAAACAACGTTTGCCATGTTTCAGTCGATATTATGGAGTTATTTTGGAAAAAGTTCGGCGTTTTTCTAACTGAATTTTCATTTTTTTTTGGTAGCCAAACATGACACAGAAAACGGACCGATTTCTCCTGCACAAATAATCTTTCAGGAAAAACTGAACATTTGCTATCTAACTGAGTCTCCTCATTGAAAACATCCAAAGTTCTTCAAAGGTAAATGATTTATTTGAATGTTTTTCTGGTTTTTGTGAAAATGTTGCCTGCTGATGCTAACGCTAAATGCTAATGCTAAATGCTAACGCTAAATGCTAAATGCTAGTTTTGCTATGGTTGAGAAGCATATTTTTGAAAATCTGAGATGACAGTGTTATTAACAAAAGGCTAAGCTTGAGAGCTAGCATATTGATTTCATTTCATTTACGATTTTCATGAATAGTTAACGTTGTGTTATGCTAATGAGCTTGCGGATAGATTTACACAATCCTGGATACAGGTTTTTTAGTAGCTAAACGTGACGCACAAAATGGAGCGATTTCTCCTGCACAAATAATCTTTCGGGAAAAACTGAACATTTGCTATCTAACTGAGAGTCTCCTCATTGAAAACATCCGAAGTTCTTCAAAGGTAAATTATTTTATTTGAATGGTTTTCTGTTTTTTGTGAAAATGTTGCCTGCTGAATGCTAACGCTAAATGCTACTGCTAGCTATCAATAGCTATCAATACTGTTACACAAATGCTAGTTTTGCTATGGTTGAGAAGCATATTTTTGAAAATCTGAGATGACAGTGTTGTTAACAAAAGGCTAAGCTTGAGAGCTAGCATATTGATTTAATTTCATTTGCGATTTTCATGAATAGTTAACGTTGCGTTATGGTAATGAGCTTGAGGCTGTATTCACGATCCCGGATCCGGGATGGCTCGCCGCAAGAAGATAAAGTTCATATTTATATCCAAAAATCTGAGTTTACATTTAAAAAGCTTTACCGAAAAAGCACACCATGCAATAATCTGAGTACAGCACTCAGACAACAAAGCAAGCCATACAGATATCTGCCATGTTGTGGAGTCAACAAAGTCAGAAATAGCATTATAAATATTCACTTACCTTTGATAATCTTCATCAGAATGCACTCCCAGGAATCCCAGTTCCACAAAAAAATGTCCTTTTTGTTCACGCGTTTAGCCCAGTCAAAAGGTTCCGTTACAGTCCGTAGAAACATGTCAAATGGTGTATAGAATCAATCTTTAGGATGTTTTTATCATAAATCTTCAATAATGTTTCAACCTGAGAATTCCTTTGTCTGTAGAAATGCAATGGAACGCAAGCTAACTCTCACGTGAACGCGCGTGGTCAGCTCATGGCACTCTGGCAGACCTCTGACTCATTCAGCTCCCATTCCCCCCTCCTAACAGTAGAAGCATCAAACAAGGTTCTAAAGACTGTTGACATCTAGTGGAAGCCTTAGGAAGTGCAATATGACCCTATATACACTGTATTTTGATATATTTGAGTTGAAAAACTACAAACCTCAGATTTCCCACTTCTTGATTGGATTTTTTCTCAGGTTTTCTCATATGAGTTCTGTTATACTCACAGACATAATTCAAACAGTTTTAGAAACTTCAGAGTGTTTTCTATCCAAATCTAACAATATGCATATATTAGCAACTGGGCCTTAGTAGCAGGTAGTTTACTCTGGGCACCTTATTCATCCAAGCTACTCAATACTGTCCCCCAGTCCCAAAGAAGTTAACTCCCCTGCACATAGTACCCCCTCAGTAACCTGAGTATATAGCCAAGTTACTCATTGTATATTTACTCCTTGTGTTATTTTTCTATGTTTCGTTTATTGAAAAAAATCATTGTTGGGAAGTAAGCATTTCAATGTTAGTATACACCTGTTGTTTAAGAAGCGTGTAACAAATAAAATGTGATTGATTTGATCATCCACACCCACCCCAATATGATAATTCTTTACTATCTCACCCACCAACCTTCCTACACTATCATCAGCCTTCCTAAACTATCATCAGCCTTCCTAAACTATCATCAGCCTTCCTAAACTACCATCAGCCTTCCTACACTATTACCAGCCTTCCTAAACTATCATCAGCCTTTCTAAACTATCATCAGCCTTCCTACACTATCACCAGCCTTCCTAAACTATCATCAGCCTTCCTAAACTAGCATCAGCCTTCCTAAACTATCATCAGCCTTCCTACACTATCACCAGGCTTCCTACACTATCACCAGCCTTCCTACACTATCATCAGCCCTCCACAGCCAGTCTGTTTCCTCCATGTATCCTTTCTGTCTGACCCTCTCTCCCCAGCCCATAAAGCTGTCTGTCTGAAGCCTCCCTATCCCCTGTCTCCTGTCTCTCACAGGGTCTAATGATCCTGAGAAGAGGATTGAGGGCTGTCAGTAACAACACTTTCTCACAGTCACAGGAGTCAAAGGCAGATTACGCCTGTCCATTTCCATTTCAAATAGCCCTCCCATGCATTATCAATCATAAGAGGGATAGTAAGAAGAGAGGGAGAGCGGATATGGGAAAATTGGCCTTTGTGAAGACAAAGGGATGGACATTTTGGTGGAAAAAGAAGAGAAATACAGTTGACATGAAACAAATACTTCACTGATATTTTCACTGATCAAAAGATTGTACTGAGTCAAATGTTTGCAGATAATTGGGAACATGGGCAAATGGTGCTTTACTTTCAAAGGCACAGTGCAATAGAGACATTGACATGATGTGCCAAACACTGACTGTATCGCTTTTCAAGGTTTCTTTGTTTTCATAAACGTATTCACATCCACATACTGTAATGTAACATCATACTCATGCTCCATGACTTGCCATTTCACAGGGAGTTTAAAGAAATGCGCCGCTTGTTTGAAAGCTTGGCGGCCTTCGGTGTACGTTACCACAGTCCAGTACATTCCCAAGGAGAGACGAGAACTGAAGGAGAACTGAAGTGAACATGGGAACTGATGAAGCACAAACAGTTGAACTAAACTTGGGCAATTACGCCAGCTATCAGTCACTGTGCTCAGGCAGGCAGGCTGCTGTGTAATCTCTTTCTCTGTCACTTTGATGTTTCTGATCACACCCTCTATGTGCTCTCTGCCCCCAGGAGGGGAGACAGAGAGAGACACTTTTTGTTCATTACTCTACCAATGCTGGTGAGACTCTATCAGCTTCTTTCACAGGCTCTCATCTCTCTCTCTCTCTTCCCCTTCCTACTTTCTGTCTCAACTCTCTTCTCCCTCCCTCCCTCCCTCCCTCCCTCCCTCCCTCCCTCCCTCTCTCTCTCTCTCTCTCTCCCTGCCCCTCTTTCTCACTCTCTTTACATTCTGCCTCTCTCTCTCCTCTCTATCCCTCCCTCTCTTGATGATCCATCCTCAGCTCTGAGAATACAGCTGGAGGGTGTGTGTGCACAAGACCCCTTTCATGGTCCTAAGTAAAGAGGCAGCTGGAGAACAGAAAGAAAGGTAAAACTGAAGCACAGCCCCTCTCCTGCCTTCTCTACCCCTTCCTTGCTTGCCCTGCTCCTGGGTCCACTTTATCACACCCGGGGACATCTGTGGACACAAACATTGACTAGCCCACAGTAACAGAGAAAATCAATCCAATAAGGTGGTCTTAAAGTTGTGACTGGAAAGTCTGCAAATAAAAGCACACCATAACAGAATTGGTTGTTGCGGTTCTGGTAGCCATACAACATATACAAGACATAGACATTTATATATACATATTTTACAAACTCCAGTGATCGTAACAGGGTAATATGTTCACTGTGTCCATCTTCTATCCTCTTCATGGTGACTACAACTTGAAGAAGAAGATGCACCATTCCAATACCAGGCTGTCCGGGGATGCTATGTATTCAGGGACTGTGCTGGGTAAAGGTTTGCATAAAGACACTGTGGGCTAATTGTGCAGCAGCAGGAGCAGCGGCTCAGCTTGGTCCCCCCCATAGGAATACTGTTGGCAGAGCTGGCCTTATGGCAGGACATTCAGTGCTTAAAATGAGGTGTGCAAGCGCACTAATCTATTCCAGAGACACGTGACATCCTCCTCTGCAGATCAGCCAGGTTCAGGATTGGTGTGTCAGTCAGTCCTTCCATTGAGAGCCACACGGTTGGCCCTCTCCCACAACCATCCCGTTGCCTTCCTCAACATGATTGCCTTGACATGGGATTATTCACTCCCCCCTCTCCTCCCTCCAGCTACCCTTCTACATCTCTTCAACCCCCCCCCCAACAACCCTCAACAACCCCTGATTAAAAAACGCGACCGCCTGCTTATTGCTCTCCTATCCTTTTTTGTTGTCAGTCGTTGATTTCTCCGGGTTGATCTAATCCCCAGTTCACGTAGCCAAGGCATTAGAGAGGCAGAACCAGAGAACAGGGGGGAGGGGAGAGAAAGAGTGAGGTAGTGCTACATCCGCACAGCTTTACACCACAACCTTAATAAAGGGGAATAAAGGGACAACCTTTTCACAGGAGACGACGGGGCAGTGAGGTAAAGATGCACGACACTACCGTCCCGAGAGTGCGAAGTCAACTTTCTCTCTTCTTCATTCAATTTGTCCACTTCAGCCTCAGGAGTGGACACATTTAAATGGAGAGTCCG
Source organism: Oncorhynchus gorbuscha (assembly GCF_021184085.1). Taxonomy (NCBI): domain Eukaryota; kingdom Metazoa; phylum Chordata; class Actinopteri; order Salmoniformes; family Salmonidae; genus Oncorhynchus; species Oncorhynchus gorbuscha. Next base: position 41,142,950 of record NC_060188.1, on the reverse strand, counting down.
ACATATAGCACTTTCTGACCGCTATGGGCTTTTCCTTCTCTTGATAGTCAGCTTTTGTTTTCTGTCAGATTAGTAGGGTCGCTCGGTACAACAGACACCTGTATCTGTCAGTCTGCAATGAAGCACTCACAAGGCACCCCTGCAAGGAACTCTACATTTCATTCCACTTTATAGAGCTTGTTTGAAGACAGTTGAAAGGCACCCAATCAGTGCCTGCTGCCTGCCTAGCTGCCGCATGGAGACAGAGACAGAGAGACAGAGCAGGGAATGGCTCTGCCACTTAAACAGTGGGACTGTGTGTGTGTGTGTGTGTGTGTGTGTGTGTGTGTGTGTGTGTGTGTGTGTGTGTGTGTGTGTGTGTGTGTGTGTGTGTGTGTGTGTGTGTGTGTGTGTGTGTGTGTGTGTGTGTGTGTGTGTGTGTGTGTGTGTGTGTGTGTGTGTGTGTGTGTGTGTGTGTGTGTGTGTGGCGTGCGTGCGTGAGTGTGACTCTGCTGCCATCCAGTGGTCATGCTTAGACACTCTGCTCAGGGGGGGGTTGTGGAAGTCAGAACTCATAACACGACTGCCCTCATTATGGCCAAGCTCATGTTAAACAAACATCATATTCCCTGCCCAGGGCCAAGTCAGTCCTAGTTCCACTGCTTCCTGCCTGCCAGCTCCCCCCTCCCCTGGCCTCCCAACATATAACTGCACCAGTAGGGGAGAGTGGGGTAAGTTCAGCCAAAGGGTTCGTTGAGCCACCCCTTGTTTTTAGGAAAACATACACAAAATGAATCACTTAAACAAATATTTAGGAACAGTCTGTGAAGATCTAATGAATTTATTGTGTTATAGGTTTCATGATGCTTGTATCGAAACCAAAGTAGATATTTTTAAGATTGTTTTATACATCAGTTGGGGTCTGTATAAGCTACAATGTGATGTCCTAAACATAGCATGAAAGTGCATCATTGTATGGGCTAATAGTCTAAATGTTTGCCTTGGGGTGAGTTGAGCCAATGACCTAAAATACAAATTATGATGACATTTTCTCAGTTATATGCAGCCAAAGAAGTGAGAAGGGAATAAGTCAATTCGAGCAGATTGTCATTTTACTGAATGACAATCAAGAGTTACTGTAGCTAGGTTTCCATAAAATTGGCAAAAGATGTTAATGCCAACATTATAAAATACGCATAAAGAAAATATGCCCATTTTCCCACCAGTGCTGCATTTCCATCAAACAAATCTACATTTCAGTGCGTTTCCATCACATTTTCAACTCTACCGATAGTTTCGTCACAAAATCTGTTGCATTAAATAGAAAATGTGCCTACTCTGGTCTTGGCACGTTCGCACTAGCTAAATAGCCAACGGCACGCAGATACAGTGCGTGTAGGCTGTGCGGTTAGGATAGGCTACATGATAAGATTATTATGGATAATTCATTTTACTGACACAAAAAGATCCCACCATTTGAATAATCTGTTGCCTGATAAGAAATTGTATCGAATCTTACTGTTTCCATCACAGCTGTCGTGATTTTGTTTCATATGGTATGACTTTACTCCCGTAAAAACTGTGGATGGAAACATGGTTATTGACAAAATAGAAAACAAACATGTCCCTATGCTCAAATTACCCCATACTCAGGGTAAGTTGTACCAAAATACCACTTTTTTTGGACAAGCTATGTTTTCAAAAGTGTTATATCTACATAAATTCAGATTTTATTTTCCAGGGATACACAACATCCTGAAATATATGTAGATATCTTTGTTAGAATGTAAGTGAATGTAACAAATGGCTTAACTTACCCCACTCTCCCCAAATAATAGTAGTGATAATACACTAATGATATCAGGGCGTAGTATCTGTCACACAATTGAGCGGAGTTCAGTTGTAAAAAATATATATATATTATAATCATTTGGAAAGAAAATTCATGTTCCCCACATTTGTGATGATGAGGGGTAATTGTGAAGTGTGGCATGGCTGCCCGGAAGCAAGGCGTGATGATTTCAGATTGGTTTTTCTGGTTGACAGCAGCTGTCTTCTGCCAATTAGAAGCAGTGTGTGATGTGTTTATCTGTGCCCCTCCGGGCACCCACCAACTGCATCAGAGCAGGGCCCTCCCGCCAACCCCACTCCACCCTCTGGACATCCAGGACAGACAGAGAGCCACACACTCACTCCCTGTCATCAATTCACAACTTAATTGCAGACTAAATATGTCTAGGACTCATGGTGAAAAGGGATGGAGGGAGGAAAGGAAAAGACTGAAGGGATGGAGCGAATGGAGAGTTGTTGGGAGGGATGTTTGAGGGATGAAGAAAGGATGAGAGGATGATGGAGGGATGGGGACAAGTGCCAAAACCCCTTTTGTTGAATTTGACATTACCGTCAGCACCGGCTGGAGTGGTTTCATTAGAGAGCGCAATGATTTTGGCTCAACTTGAAAGACGGCCACAAGACAAAAGCCAGTGCTCTTGACCTGCAGTGACGCTCATATGCTAATCCCATGAATCTATGCCTAGCTCTCCGCACCCCCCTTTTTCTCCCATTTGTTCTACATCGCAAAGTTGTAACAGTCCTCTCTTCTTAAGGTTAGGCTGCCTTGCCTTGCTATCAGACGTTTGGTTTTACAACCCGCCTCGACAAAGCAAAGTGAGTTAGAAGAACGAAACGTATGAGTGAACAGAGAGTTCCCTGGATTCTGGCTGGACCACTTCATTACTCCTAGAGTATGAGGCCACACGTGTTCAGACGGGAGGGTGTCCATCTGCCAGCCTGGGCAGCTGTGTCTGGAGCGGCTGAAAAGAAAGAGCTGAAAATGAGAGCTCTCTGAAAGCATAGAACCGTTATGTATTCATTCTGATTTCTGGCATGGCAATCTGATATGATAATGACTCCCTCTAGGTGAACTCTTGGAACGGATGGATGAATAGATGGAGCTGCTTAATCTTTGGGTAGCACCCTTCAATAACCTTGTCAGGAGGTTCTTGGTTTCTGGGTGAGTGATGAAGACCCCAGAGGCAGGCAGGAGCGAGACAGACACTAGATAGGCCAGATCTGCATCACTGAGACACAACACTCCTGAGATACTATAGATGTCAACAGAATACACTATTCTGATTGCCTGGCGACCCAGACTCATTGCTTCAGCCAAAAGTCACACCAAGAGTCTGGATTTGACTCCCTCCCTGACTCTTCTAGAATGCAAAAACATTCGGACTGTCTGATTGGTCCCAGAAACTGATGGGTTGGGCCAGAGCCAGAACACAGGTGGGTGAAGCAGCGTTTTCGAAGTACGTAAATTGGCTTTGATACTCTGCTTGGTTAAAGACGATCCAATCGCCGATGACAATGTTTTCACCACACGCGACGTCACCGCAAACAACTTTTAACGACGGCGGATTCAAAAGTCAAAAGTCAATCGCACATCTGAGCTATCGTTGTTGCAAATGCATGGTGGCAATTGAATAAGATGAGAGAGAGACAAAAAAGGATGGCAGATTCCGAATGAAGTATGTAGCGATCAATAGAGCAGCCGAGGAATTCAGTGTGAGTTGTCAGGCAACTATTCTGATCGATCGTTATGAAAGATGTGCTGTCCTGGGTTGGTATAAAGGTATTGGGTATCCGGTTTCAGAGGAAATCGGGTAAGTGATAATAGCAATGAAACAAAGCTAGGCTAAATGTCGATTATGATATCCATTATACAGGAGTCGTGTATCCAGAATTCAGATGGCTTTCAGGTTAAACTCATTTCCTCTGTTATCTGTGGAATGTAAGAAGTGGGCATTTGGTACGATCTACATTTACATTTACATTTATGTCATTTAGCAGACGCTCTTATCCAGAGCAACCTCTCTATACGATCCTAACAATTGGAGGGGAGGGATAGGTTTTAATCAGGACGCAGCCGAACCTAATAACATCCTCTAACTCACTACCCCCACCCCAACTCACTAGTCTCCTTACAACAAAAAAAGTAATTACATACCCACCCACCTATTCAACAGATAAGTGTTCTCTTAATACACTCACTGGACTTTAACTACAGAGTTATTGGATTTGCATTCCGAGTTCGAGTGCACATGCACAATTATAGAGACCAAATCAATTGAAGACAGTATATACATCATATGTTGTATTATGACTACGTGGCACATAAGTAATATCCAGTAACCTGGCAACAGGCATTTTTCAGCAGCCACAGTGTACACAAAGCAACATTGGACTCAATCAAATTATGAAAAACAAACCTAATTTTCCTCCACCCACTCAAGGACCGGCAGATGTTCGTGTAAATATTGCAACTTCGAATTCCCTTTTGAGAAGAGCAGTAAAACAGGGTAAAACCCTTATTATGGCACAAGGCTGTTATATAAAGTCGTCAGTAAGTAGCGGGGAGGGCTATACGGTTCTTTCAGTCAATTACAAACAAGGACCATTCATTTTGGAATGTCACAACATATCAGAGTAGCAAAAACAGAATGACATCCCTTCATCCCTTATAATAATGTAGCCCTCCAGTCTACTCTGATTGGCTGGGCCCCCTCTGCACCCTCAGTGCCCGTGGCCCCAGAAGCTTCTGGGAGCTCTTCTGGTCCAGAAGGCAGGCGTTTTCGACTCATTGATCTCTAGAGAAGGTTGTTTCACACTAACCCACAGCCCCTCTGTGTTCTGGCCTTGGACAGTTTACTTTCTGGTGCCTCTCTGAAGGGCAAAAAAAACAGAAGATACCTCCTGGGATGGAAACAAGAAATTCTGAGTTGACTAGAGCTTTATGGAGAAAGAGTCTCTTTTCTGTCTTCATTTAGACCATGTTATGACTAGATGAAGATGACAAAAGTGATTACATTTGTTATTTACATTAACCGCATGTATATAAACCTACCATTACGTGAAATTCAGAAAATACATTGCAATAGATGTTTGCAAATACTGTATATGTAACCCATTATACAGCTGATGGGCAACAGCAGGAATTCCAATGCAATCCAAACCAGATAATTGTTTTCCAGGGCAGGCAGACGTAAACAGGTTCGGAATGCTGTCACCTATTAGCATACATGTACATGCAGTCGCGGCATGCCGCCGCCAGCTCACATCAGCATCACAATTAAAGTCAGGCGGTAAACAAAATAGACACCACGTTTGCCCTCTCACTCCCCCTCATTTCCCGATCCATTTCTCCCCCCGCCACCATCTGCTGGGCCCGCAGCCATGATTAGAGCTCAGTGGCACAGCAGTGCCTGGTTGGGAGATAGTGCTTTTAGACAAGCCCAACAGGTGACCTCCTAATTAGTCCGCACTCCTACCCCCTTGCTGGTCCGGCGCAGTGATCGCCGCTACCCACTGGTGCCCACCGCTGCCCTCTTCCCATGCGGTCGCCTCTCTCACCTGGCCAGCCACTAGCTGCCCGACGCCTCTGGCGGGGCCCATTTAAAAGCACTCAGCAATAAGAGGATCTCCTCCCTGATCTTACCGGCATTCATCTGCTCTGCAGTCAGTCTTTGTTTGTTTTATGAAGCAGGAGTGGAATCCTTTAAACTACGTTCTAAATCAAATAAATGTATTGGTCATGTACAGTGGTTCATCCTTTAAAAGTTGTGAGCTTGCACCGCGGGACGTAGAGGTATCGTCACAGCTTCAATGCTCCAGACCACCACAAGGGGGAGTTAGAGCACTCATTATTCAGTTGGGTCCCAAGGTTTTTATATGACCAATCATATTGAGTGGTTACAATGATGAATTTTAACGCTAGCCACCTGTCCCTGGGTGAAGATGGCTGACAAAATGTACAATTGAGAGGAATATATTAGTTAATGTAGAGACAAACGTTTGTGCATATTTTTTTGTCATAAAGTTAATTTAGGAAAGTTATCTGACTAGCTAACGTTAGCCAGCTAGCTAGCTAGTGTTGGGAGAATGAATTTGTAATTCGTGTTGTTTAATATTTTAGGGACTCTTGAGAAAACCAGCAAACCAGGCTTGTCGTCTTGTGAAACAATGGATGTAAAGAATCTAGCTAGCTAAAACATTTACTGCAAATTGAATGTACAATTGTGTAAGCTTGCCTTGCAATGCAGCTGAAGTAACATAGATAACTTATGTACTTGCTTATTGTGTAGTGGAGGATAAAAATAACTGTATGCCTATGGATGTGTAGCTAGCTACAGTATGTAGCCGATCTGTGTATGGACCCTAAATCGTTGGTAGAATCTATCTATGAACCTCAGCTATCATAGTTGTTGTATTACCTTCAAGTCTGAATGGCATTAATGAAGCCTATGTGTAACCGGTGTGAAATGGCTAGCTAGTTAGCGGGGTGATCGCTAATAGCGTTTCAATCGGTGACGTCACTCGCTCTGAGACCTTGTAGTAGTTCCCCTTGTTCTGCAAAAGCCTCATGTGTGCAGAGGGTCACTGGTTCGAACTTTATTGTGCCAGGGATGTAAGTCCTATATACATGAAATGTATTTCCACGCATGAGTTTCCTACATCCACGCATACATTTCCTACACTGTACATTGAATATATTAATTGATCATGTACTCTTCCTTGGCAAATAAAGGTCAGGTTCAGGTATGAATCTCTGAGACATTATTTTTCAGTCATATCAAACTCCATTATTTGAATGATGCTGTGTCTGCATGTATGTATTACAATTATACACTTCAACAGTGTTTACCACTCCTGCTCCTGGGACATCAATGATTAAACATTGTAACTATGCAGTAGACTAGAAACATGATTGATTTGTAATTCATATATACAGAAAAAGAACTATGCATATCTAACTCCCTTCATCTGCATTAATCTGAGGACACGGGATAGTATTTCAATAAGATACTTCTTTTCAACGAGTGGAGAATGTGAAACACTTTATTGAAAGAGGTTCATTATCCAAGTGTTATAAATACATAATAAATGTATTATAATTGTAATATTATAAATACAAGTTCAATCTGTACTTCAATGCACATATGGTGTGCATTATAAAATGAGGAAGAAAGACGAGGTGGGGAGAGAGGTGTAGAAGACAGAAAAGGAAAGAGGACAGCATATGATTAATGAATTACAGTGCTACCCTAATATTCCCTCAGTTCATTACAATTGCGGTGTCTCCTAACAAGCCTTGGGCCCCCAGTTGGCCCGAAGGTTATCTTGAGAGCGGGTGAGGTGGCGATGATGGGACTGGCTTCCTCTCTCACATCAAAACATACCTGCAGATGAGTGACAGATGGATAGAGAGAGAGCATGACTAAGCCTTGTTTTTTTTTATTTTAACACAGTCAGTCACTCTGGGACTACTACATATTTCAATGTAAAGCATCTCTTTAATAATTCTTCCTGTTGACCCGACCAAGATACATGCTGTGCCCTCTGTGTCAGCCAGTTCAGATGCGGGAGGGGTTCACCAACACAGCTGATATAATCTAGAGGATTTAGGGAGAAGGGGGAGAAGGATGAAGTGAAGAAGAGAGACTGTTATTGTGTGTGTGTGTGTGTGGTCTCACCTAGTGTCTACACTAAGTGGCTACAGAGTACTTTATGCTGAAAAACAGACACATGGTGACAAATAAAATAAGTTTGCATACACCTTAGCCAACTAATTTTAAACTCAGTTTTCACAATTTGTGACATTTAATCCTAGTAAACATTCCCTGTCTTAGGTCAGTTAGGTCTTAGGTCACTTTATTTTAAGAGTGTGAAATGTCAGAATAATAGTAGAGAGTGATTTATTTCAGCTTTTATTTCTTTCATCACATTCCCTATGGATCAGAAGTTTACATACACTCAATTAGTATTTGGTAACATTGCCTTTACATTTTTTTTACTTGGGTGAAATGTTTTCGGTAGCCTTCCACAAGCTTCCCACAAAAAGAGAGCTGGTGTAACTGAGTCAGGTTTGTAGGCTTCCTTGCTTGCATACGATTTTTCAGTTCTGCAGAGAAATGTTCTATAGGATTGAGGTCAGGGCTTTGTGATGGCCACTCCAATACCTTGACTTTGTTGTCCTTAAGCCATTTTGCCACAGCTTTGGAAGTATGCTTGGGGTCATTGTCCATTTGGAAGACTCATTTGCGACCAAGCTTTAACTTCCTCATTGATGTCTTGAGATGTTGCTTCAATATATCTACATAATTTTACTTCCTCATAAAGCCATCTATTTTGTGAAGTTCACCAGTCCCTCCTGCAGCAAAGCACCCGCACAACATGATGCTGCCACCCCTGTGCTTCACAGTTAGGATGGTGTTCTTCTGCTTGCAAGCCTCCCCCTGTTTCCTCCAAACATAACGATGGTCATTATGGCCAAACAGTTCTATTTTTATTCCATCAGACCAGAGGACATTTTATCCAAAAAGTGCGATCTATGTCCTCATGTGCAATTGTAAACCATAGTCTGGCTTTATTATGGCGGTTTTGGAGCAGTGGCTTCTTCCTTGCTGAGCGGCCTTTCAGGTTATGTAGATATAGGACTCGTTTTACTGTGGATATACAGTGGGGCAAAAAAGTATTTAGTCAGCCACCAATTGTGCAAGTTCTCCCACTTATAAAGATGAGAGAGGCCTGTAATTTTCATCATAGGTACACTTCAAATACGACAGACAAAAGGAGGGGAAAAAATCCAGAAAATAACATTGTAGGATTTTTTATGAATTTATTTGCAAATTATGGTGGAAAATAAGTATTTGGTCACCTACAAACAAGCAAGATTTCTGGCTCTCACAGACCTGTAACTTCTTCTTTAAGAGGCTCCTCTGTCCTCCACTCGTTACCTGTATTAATGGCGCCTGTTTGAATTTGTTATCAGTATAAAATACACCTGTCCACAACCTCAAACAGTCACACTCCAAACTCCACTATGGCCAAGACCAAAGAGCTGTCAAAGGACACCAGAAACTTGTAAAATTGTAGACCTGCACCAGGCTGGGAAGACTGAATCTGCAATAGGTAAGCAGCTTGGTTTGAAGAAATCAACTGTGGGAGCAATTATTAGGAAATGGAAGACAAACAAGACCACTGAAACTTTCCCTCGATCTGGGGCTCCACGCAAGATCTCACCCCGTGGGGTCAAAATGATCACAAGAACGGTGAGCAAAAATCCCAGAACCACACGGGGGGACCTAGTGAATGACCTGCAGAGAGCTGGGACCAAAGAAACTAAGCCTACCATCAGTAACACACTACGCCGCCAGGGACTCAAATCCTGCAATGGCAGACGTGTCCCCTGCTTAAGCCAGTACATGTCCAGGCCCGTCTGAAGTTTGCTAGAGAGCATTTGGATGATCCAGAAGAAGATTGGGAGAATGTCATATGGTCAGATGAAACCAAAATATAACTTTTTGGTAAAAACTCAACTCGTCGGGTTTGGAGGACAAAGAATGCTGAGTTGCATCCAAAGAACACCATACCTACTGTGAAGCATGGGGGTGGAAACATCATGCTTTGGGGCTGTTTTTCTGCAAAGGGACCAGGACGACTGATCCGTGTAAAGGAAAGAATGAATGGGGCCATGAATGGTGAGATTTTGAGTGAAAACCTCCTTCCATCAGCAAGGGCATTGGAGATGAAACGTTGCTGGGTCTTTCAGCATGACAATGATCCCAAACACACTGCCCGGGCAACAAAGGAGTGGTTTCGTAAGAAGCATTTCAAGGTCCTGGAGTGGCCTAGCCAGTCTCCAGATCTCAACCCCATAGAAAATCTTTGGAGGGAGTTGAAAGTCTGTGTTGCCCAGCAACAGCCCCAAAACATCACTGCTCTAGAGGAGATCTGCATGGAGGAATGGGCCAAAATACCAGTAAAAATGTGTGAAAACCTTGTGAAGACTTACAGAAAACATTTGACCGCTGTCATTACCAACAAAGGGTATATAACAAAGTATTGAGATAAACTTTTGTTATTGACCAAATACTTATTTTCCACCATAATTTGCAAATAAATTCATTTACAAATCCTACAATGTGATTTTCTGGATTTTTTTTCTGGATTTTGTCTGTCATAGTTGAAGTGTACCTATGATGAAAATTATAGGCCTCTCATATTTTTAAGTGGGAGAACTTGCACAATTAGTGGCTGACTAAATACTTTTTTACCCCACTGTAGATACTTTTGTACCTGCTGTTTCCAGCATCTTCACAAGTTCCTTTGCTGTTGTTCTGGGATTGATTTGCACTTTTTGCACACAAAGTACGTTCATCTCCAGGAGACAGAACGTGTCTCCTTCCTGAGCAGTATGACGCTGCGTGGTCTCGTGGTGTTTATACTTGCGTACTATTGTTTGTACAGATGAACGTGGTACTTTCAGGCATTTGGAAATTGCTGCCAAGGATGAATCAGACTTGGAGGTCTCCAATTTTATTCTTGGTATGACGCTACAAGCTTGGCAAACCTGTATTTGGGGAGTGTCTCCCATTCTTCTCTGCAGATCCTCTCAAGCTCTGTCAGGATGGATGGGGAGCATCGCTGCACAGCTATTTTCAGGTCTCTGCAGAGATGAATGATTGGGTTCAAGTCCAGGCTCTGGCTGGGTCACTCAAGGACATTCAGAGACTTGTCCCAAAGCCACTGCTGCATTGTCTTAACCTATTAGAAGGTGAACCTTCACCCAAGTCTGAGGTCCAGAGTGTTCTGGAGCGAGTTTTCATCATGGATCTCTCAATACATTTCTCCCCTCATCTTTCCATCGATCCTAACCAGTCTCAAAGTCCCTGCTGCTGAAAACATCCCCACAGCATGATGATCCCACCACCATGCTTTACCATAGGGATGGTGCCAGATTCCCTCCATACGTGACACTTGGCATTCAGGCTGAATAGTTAAATATTGGTATCATCAGACCAGATAATCTTATTACTCATGGTCAGAGTTCTTCAGGTGCCTTTTGGCAAACTACAAGCGGGCTGTCTGGTGCCTTTTACTAAGGAGTTGCTCCTTCTGGTCACTCTACCATAAAGACTTGATTGGTGGAGTGCTGCAGAGACGGTTGTCCTTCTGGAAGGTTCTCCCATCTCCACAGAGGAACTCTGGAGCTCTGTCAGAGTGACCATCAGGTTCTTGGTCACCTCCCTGACCAAGGCACTTCTCCACTGATTGCTCAGTTTGAGGCCACTGTGTTCTTGGGGAACTTCAATACTGCAGAAATGTTTTGGTACCCTTCCCCAGATCTGTGCCTCAACACAATCTTGTCTCGGAGGTCTATGGACAATTCCTTTGACCTCATGGCTTTGTTTTTGCTCTGACATGCTCTGTCTGTAGGACCTTATGTAGACAGGTGTGTGCCTTTCCAAATAATGTCCAATCAATTGAATTTATGACAGGTGGACACCAACAAAGTTGTAGAAACATCTCAAGAAGGATCAATGGAAACAGGATGCACCTGAGCTCAATTTCAAGTATCATAGAAAAAGGTTTGAATGCTTATGTAAATGTCTTATTTCAGTTTTTTATATGCAAACATTTCTTTAAAATGGTTTTAGCTTTGTCATGATGGAGTATTGTGTGTAGTTTGATGATGGAAAAAAACGTTTTAATCAATTTTAGAAAAATATGGAAAAGTAAAGGTTTCTGAATGCTTTCTAAATGACTGTATGTATGTACAGTACCAAAAGTTTGGACACACCTACTCATTCAAGGGTTTTTCTTTATTTTAAAACAATTTTACATTGTAGAATAATAGTGAAGACATCAAACTATGAAATAACACATATGGAATCATGTTGTAACAAAAAAGTGTTAAACAAATACAAATATATTTGAGATTTGAGATTTTTCAAATATCTACCCTTTGCCTTGATGACAGCTTTGCACACACTTGGCATTCTCTCAACTAACTTCATGAGGTAGTCACCTGGAAAGCATTTCAATTAACAGGTGAACCTTCTTAAAAATAAATATGTGGAATTTCTTTCCTTCTTAATGTGTTTGAGCCAATCAGTTGTGTTGTGACAAGGTAGGGGTGGTATACAGAAGACAGCCCTATTGGGTAAAAGATCAAGTCCATATTTATTTATTTTTTAATTCACCTTTATTTAACCACGAAGGCTAAGTTGAGAACAAGTTCTCATTAACAACTGTGACCTGGCCAAGATAAAGCAAAGCAGGGCAACACAAACTACAACACAGAGTTACACATGGAATAAACAAACGTACAGTCAATAACACAATAGAAAAGTCGACATACAGTGTGTGCAAATGAGGTAGGATAAGGGAGGTAAGGCAATAAATAGGCCATAGTAGCAAAATAATTACAATATACCAATTAAACACTGGAGTGATAGATGTGCAGAAGATGCATGTGCAAGTAGAGATACTGGGTTGCAAAGGAGCTAAATAAATAAATAACAGTGTGGGGATGAGGTAGTTGGATGGGCTATTTACAGGTGCTGTGATCTGTGAGCTGCTCTGACAGCTGGTGCTTAAAGCTATCGTGGGAGATATGAGTCTCCAGTCATTGGCAGCAAAGTACTGGAAGGAAAGGAGGCCAAAGGGGGAGTTGGGTTTGGGAGTGACCAGTGAAATATACCTGCTGGAGCGCGTGCTACGGGTGGGTGCTGCTATGGTGACCAGTGAGCTGAGGTAAGGCGGGGCTTTACCAAGCAAAGATTTCCAGATGACCTGGAGCCAGTGGGTTTGGCGACGAGTATGAAGCGATGGCCAGCCAACGAGAGCGTACAGGTCGCAGTGGTAGGTAGTATATGGGGCTTTGGTTACAAAACGGATGGTACTGTGATAGACTGCATCCAATTTGCTGAGTAGAGTGTTGGAGGCTATTTTGTAAATGACATCGCCGAAGTCAAGGATCGGTAGGATAGTCAGTTTTACGAGGGTATGTTTGGCAGCATGAGTGAAGGATGTGGTGATTGACAGAGTCGAAAGCCTTGGCCAGGTCGATGAATACAGCTGCACAGTATTGTTTCTTATCGATGGCGGTTATGATATCGTTTAGGACTTGAGCGTGGCTGAGGTGCACCCATGACCAGCTCGGAAACCAGACTGCATGGCAGAGAAGGTATGGTGGGATACGAAATGGTCGGTGATCTGTTTATTAACTTGGCTTTTGAAGACCTTAGAAAGGCAGGGTGGGATAGATATAGGTCTATAGCAGTTTAGGTCTAGAGTGTCTCCCCCTTTGAAGAGGGGGATGACCGCGGCAGTTTTCCAATCTTTGGGGAGCTCAGATAATAAGAAGAGAGGTTGAACAGGCTAGTAAAAGGGGTTGCAACAATTTCGGCAGATAATTTCAGAAAGAGAGGGTCCAGATTGTCTAGCCCGGATGATTTGTAGGGGTCCAGATTTTGCAGCTCTTTCAGAACATCAGCTATCTGGATTTGGGTGAAGGAGAAATGGGGGAGGCTTGGGCAAGTTGCTGTGGGGAGTTTAGGGCAGTTGACCGGGGTAGGGGTATCCAGGTGGAAAGCATGGCCAGCCGTAGAGAAATGCTTATTGAAATTCTCAATTATCGTGGTTTTATCGCAGGTTACAGTGTTTCCTAGCCTCAGTGCAGTGGGCAACTGGGAGGAGGTGCTTTTATTCTCCATGGACTTTACAGTGTCCCAGAACATTTTTGAGTTTGTGCTACAGAATGCAAATTTCTGTTTGATAAAGCTAGCCTTTGCTTTCCTAACTGCCTGTGTATATTGGTTCCTAACTTCCCTGAAAAGTTGCATATCACATATGTGCTGGTCAAGGGCAGTCAGGTCTGGAGAGAACCAAGGGCTATATCTGTTCCTGGTTCAAGATTTTTTGAACGGGGCATGCTTTTTAAGATGGTGAGGAAAGCACTTTTAAAGAATAACCAGGCATCCTCTACTGACGGAATGGGGTCAATATCCTTCCAGGAAACCCGGGCCAGGTCGATTAGAAAGGCCTGCTTGCTGAAGTGTTTTAGGGAGCGTTTGACAGTGATGAGGGGTGGTCGTTTGACCGCATACTGATTACGGACGCAGGCAATGAGGCAGTGATCGCTGAGATCTTGGTTGACAACAGCAGAAGTGTATTTGGAGGGCAAGTTGGTTAGGATGATATCTATGAGGGTGCCCGTGTTAATGGATTTGGGGTTGTGCCTGTTAGGTTCATTGATAATTTGCGTGAGATTGAGGGCATCAAGCTTAGACTGTAGGATGGCCGGATCTCCAAGCTGAGATCTTGAAACTGTGGTATCCCTTTTGTTCTCAAAACAAGGTTCTGGGCGTGCTGCCAAATTGCTGATACTGATAGTGAGGATTCCTCCCAGGCACGTTCAATCAGTCACTTGCATGAACATAGAAATCGGTTATTAGAAAAGCACAAACATAACATTTTCCATCACACTATCTTTTCAGACTGTTAGAATATTTATCTGGTCAATATGTCAGTGTATTATGTCTGTTGTTTGTAACAGTGTGTTATATGTGAAAATGTGATTGCATTATAATTGTATTTTAATGTTAAAGGACTCTTGGAAGATTAGTCCAAATGAGAACTAAAAGAGATCCTAATAATATGAAATAAAATCAAGTCATTACAATTAGAACTGGCTATACTTATTTCACCATTTACCATGATGAGATACACGTAGAAATTATACTTATCATAATATATGTTTGTAAATTTACCATTAAAAAGTACCATGATGATTGAGTATCCATATAGCTGTACCATTGTATTTGCACTTTTTACTGAGTAAACTTCCAATTGTTCTCCACTATTTCACCTGATAAAACCTCCCCTCATCCGAAGTTGGTTTGTCATCCCAGTGACTGGCAGACCTCCCACTGTCCAGCTGGATCCTAAGGCCTTTGAGAGATTTGCGACCCATCCTTGAAAAAGAGCACATAGTGCCACCTACAGAACAGAAGCAGAATTGAACTGCGTACTCCATCAGTCCTTGCATCCTTAGCCATCAATGAATTTAAGAGTGATTACATTTCTCCAGCCTCATCCCTCAGCTTTTTTAGCTAAATGGTGGTGGGGAGTACACTTTGCTATCATTTAAACTTCTGATTGGCCATTTAAATGTCTTCAGAGAGTGCATAAAGCATAATGTGACCATGTAGAATCACTCCCTTTCAGAAACATCCAATAGTTGTTTTATCTCGCTGTCGTGTGTAATTAAAGTTGTCTACATACTCATTTTCAGATGAGCTCGAATTAATGTTAGCAATAGTGTTTCTTTACATTTATGTTTTGATCAAGTCATTAAGTTAAAAACATTGTTTATTTGATAACATTTTAACCACGTCATGTCCTCCTCATCTCCATTTCCTGCTTCAACATTTTCCACTGCCTCTGTATAGAAGACTTGCTGGACAGCCCTGATCCTCACTACATCGACCCCCTTCACCCTGAAAGGGTACTCAAGGACTCGGAACGTGACTCCCACCACAATTGCAGCATCGTACACGCTCTGACTCTTCAACAACATATTTCTTCAGCCTGCACACAATTGACGTGTGTCCAAACGTTTTACAATTCTAGCATTGAGGTGGCTTGTACACAAACGCTTTCAAAGAATATATTATATACCCCAACTTTACATGCGTTGGGAGCTCTTCCTCAAACAACTGTAAAACCGCTAGACTTTCCTCCCTTTTCCCATCCACCACACGGGTCAAAGGACGTGCATCCACCACTCCTGGAATTCTCCCACCGAGCAACAGCCCCAATATTCAACGGAATGCCAGAGATATCATCTTAAACCAGCGCCCTGCTCTGAAAATCCATGCTCTACACTTCATATGACACTGATTCACATGGTTAACTTGTTGAGCCATAATGCCTTCTCCTTCTGTTCTTCTGACACACAGGAAATCAAAACAAAACTACTCTTGGTCACTTTGACCGACTCCACCTTTCCTAATGCGTCCTTCACCACCTTCAAGACATTAAACGGATCTCCCAAAAAAACATAATTGTTGGCGAATCGCAATCCAACAACAAACTGATTTTCATTTCCGACTTTAGCCCTTTTTCATCATTCTTCTTTGTCACTGTCTTCCATTCATTTCTACCATCTCAGCTTGATGCGGCATCAAACTCAAATGGTGTTTCCACTTCCGCCATTGCTCATCGAAGTAAGCCCTGTTATGATGCATTTCCACCACCTACTATACTGGCATATTTAATTCTGAAATATCAGTGACATAATATTACATTTAGATAGAAAGAAATGTTAAGAAATGTTGGGGTGTATTCACTTGGGGTGTATTCTTGCACATCGTAGCAAATCATAGCAAAGCGTAGGAAAACGTTTTGCAATGAAAACGAGAGTTTCTAATTGTACAAGTTCAGGTACATGTTGCGTTAATTGGATGAATTAGACCAAGGTGCAGCGTGGTAGGCAAACATTAAATTTTTTCTAAAATGAACACAGAAAAACAACAAAATACAGAACAAATGTAAAGTTCTGCAGGCTACACAGCACCTATACAACATCAAGATCCCACAAACTAAAGGGGGAAAAAGGCTGTCTAAGTATGATCCCCAACCAGAGACAACGATAGACAGCTGCCTCTGATTGGGAACCATACCAGGCCAAACAAAGAAATAGGAAAACTAGAATGCCCACCCAAATCACACCCCGACCTAACTCAAAAGAGAAATAAAAAGGCTCTCTAAGGTCAGGGTGTGATAGTACGTCCCTACTGTCAAGTTGTCAGGTGTTGAGCCGTCAAGAATGATAATTTAAATGACTTAGCCTACTGTACAAACACAATCGTTCCACCTCTATTTGTGTAATAACACAGTTGTTCTTATTTGGCCCTCTGGGGTAATAAGCCGTTTTTAATGAGATCTGTGGAAATGAATCCCTCCCTTCACCTAAACTTCACCTATTCATTATATTAAAATGCCCAGTGGATAATACAACGGTGTCAAAAACGAGTGAGTAGAGAATACAGCATGACTAGCATACAGAATAGGATTGGGCCTCAGAGATGCCTTGAAAGAAAACTTTGTTAGAGATGTTCAAAGAACTCAGAGCTCATCTTCTCACAAACACCACCTGAGAGACTCACTCATATCCATTTTAGCCCCATCTCTTTCCCATAATCACACACTGTCTGTGCGTAATGGAGGGGGGAGGAGGGTGGTGATGGAGGAGTGGTGATTGTGGGAGGCAGGAAAGGGCCAGGGAACATCTGGGGCATTTCAACGAGCTACTTGTCTGTGTTTGCCAGACAGTGCATCTCTGAGCCAGCGGTGCAGGTGGGAGTCTGACAGGCAGGCAGATTATCTTCAAGGCAGCTCCAGCAGACCCCAGGTCCAACACTGAAAGAGACATCAGCAGGACACTGGCCGTGTGTCAAAGGGCACCCTGTTTCCTACAGTATGTTACTTTTAACCAGAGCCTTATGGGACATGGTCAAAAGTACTGTACTTAATAAGGAATAGGGTGCCATGCGGGGCTCAGAATCTGTTTGCTGCCTCTGTGTGTTCCCTTCCTGCCTGGGCTTTAGAGGTGACGCACAGTCTCCACTTTGATTTCCCAGGCAGAGCTCTGTCTTAGACTGTCACAGCACAGCCAGCCTGTGTGAGTACCATACGAAAGGTTGGTGTTTCTGATCATTCCCCGTCTGGCTGGGCCAGGAGATCCAGCATGATGCTTAATTGATAAAGAGGGAGGATAAACCTGTCAGTGGAGAGTAGAGAGTATGAGAGGAGAGGTTCCTTCTCTCTGGAGTCGTTCTACCTCAAAAAGCACAAGAAGGAGGATTTCAACAGCAACCATCTCAGATTGTTCTGAAATAGTTTTTCTAGCTAGAATCAGATCGTATTAGCATTCCTGAAACATTATTTTGTTGAAATATAATTTTATCTCTAAGCAATTAAGCTAATTGATTGCACCCAAATAGGCCATTTTAATTTATAGGATTCATACAAACTTCAATAAATATAATCGTCAGAGTGGCGAAAGGTTAGTAATTTTTTTACATTCAGCATCACTGCGTCAAGGGATATAGAGTAGTCATTCTAACAAAGATAACTACATATATATTTGTGTATCCCTGAAAATAATCTGAATTCATGTAAACATTACAGTTCTGAAAACACTACTTGCCCTAAAAAGGGGTCTCTTGGCACAATTTACAGGTTAAGTTAAGCCGCCTATACATTTCTGTACTGGATGAAATATCATCACTACCTTCATAAAACCTTTTTTTTTACCTAACTTGCTTACCACTTTTGACCAAACAATGTATTTTCATCATGAGCAAAAGCTATTGTTTTTCTATCCAAAGTTACAAAGAAATTGTTGTGATCCATTGAATAAACACAAGAGACCAGAAAATGGATAAAGGGGTGTGTCGGCAGTAGCAGAAACAGCGGCATCTACTGGGCAAAACCACACTAATGTATAGTAGAGCACTGATACTGTATACCAGTTGTTGGGGTGGGATTGGCGTGGGGTGTGTGTGTGTGTGTGTGGGATGGGGGGTGTTCAAAGGTGGCTTTTGATCATGTTATTGGATTCCTCATGTCTTACTCAACGGTAGGAATAAGTTTGGTACAAGTCAGATGTTGGGCACTATCTTTGTTGAATATTCTGGAAATTCTATACATTTAAAAAAAATACTTGCAGTGGTCAGGGAATGTTAGAAATTACAAAAAACGATTGCAAAATACAGATATAAAATAACATAAAGATCAATGTATCAAAATAAACAACAAAATAATTGTACACTTGAATTTTGTCATGTATTTAATTAAAATACATGTATTTTGTATTTTAAAACACAAAAATAGATTTACAAGTAGCTGGACTGAACAGCAACAACATTCTCAGTAAATGTTAAAATTTTGTTTGGCTTGTTATGAGTGTGAAATGTTTAAGCAATAAGGCACGAAGGGGTGTGGTATATGGCCAATATACCATGGCTAAGGGATGTTCCTACGTACGACGCAACACAGAGTGCCTAGATACAGCCCTTAGTTATGGTACAGTGGCCATATACCACAACCACCAGAGGTGCCTTATTGCTATTATAAACTGGTTATCAACATAATTAGAGCAGTAAAAATACATGTTTTATCATACTCGTGGTATACAGTCTGATATACCACGGCTGTCAGCCAATCAGCATTCAGGGCTCAAACCACCCAGTTTATAATGTTTTTTATCTACCTTAGTTGAGCAGATCACTCTGGATAAGACTGTCTGCTAAATGACCAAAATGTATATGTATATATGAAAATTAACATACCAAAATGAACAGTAAAACACACTGTATATTTTTCAGGGCGAAGCACATTAAAATGATAGTCAGCATGCTTTGCAATTGTTCATTTTTACATATACATTTAGTTATTTTAGCAGACGCTTTTATCACCCCATAGTGCCATCAGACCTCTGATACCAATGCATGGGGTAAGGGGGGCCACAAAATGTGAACCGCTATTAAAATGGTATAGAAACGTATTTTGTATTTTGAAAATACAAACGACAGTATTTTGACAAATCTAAATACATTGGAGTGTATTTCAACCCAGTGCAATTCAAATGACAAAATACTCAGAAATCATTCAAATACACTGCCCATCATTGCCAGTGGTAAACAATCAGCTGAATACAATAGCAAATCCGTTTAACACCAAGCAAATACATCGGCTGAATACAGATTGGCAATAGTGAGTATATAAACAACAATCTGAGAGGACTGGCAAAACAATGCAGCACCAGCTGCGCCACTAATACAATCATCCGGCAGAAAATGTAAATAGTGTTGGTAACCCATATTTACCATTTAAAGAAGTGAATGTCCCGTTTCATGTGGCTGATTAGAGCCTGTTTCTATATAAAAGGATAGTGAAATTTACCATCAATACAAATACTCCCAGATCACTTTTCAAAATAAGATTCTCAGCTGCCACTTAAGGGGCCATAGAGACGGCAGTAAAACTGTGCAGTGGACCATCTCTGGCTAGTGAAAAGGATATGCACTGCCAGACCATCTCTGGCTAGTGAAAAGGATATGCACTGCCAGACCATCTCTGGCTAGTGAAAAGGATATGCACTGCCAGACCATCTCTGGCTAGTGAAAAGGATATGCACTGCCAGACCATCTCTGGCTAGTGAAAAGGATATGCACTGCCAGACCATCTCTGGCTAGTGAAAAGGATATGCACTGCCAGACCATCTCTGGCTAGTGAAAAGGATATGCACTGCCAGACCATCTCTGGCTAGTGAAAAGGATATGCACTGCCAGACCATCTCTGGCTAGTGAAAAGGATATGCACTGCCAGACCATTTCTGAACACTGGCAACCAGAAGCATGGGAATGATATGGCTCTGTAGGTGTCTTGAATAAGGAACATGAATGATTACTTGCCAGTCATATGCAGGTTTGGGACCCCATAATGTCCTAGTGGAATGATGTTTTTAGACATTTTATGAATACTTTCTGAAGGCACTGTAAATAGATAATATCTGGACAACAAACACCCCAAAACAGTATGTCTGGCCTTATTTACGCAACAGTTTTATTTATGAGAACAGACAAATGGCGACGAGTTCAGTTAACTTTGTCATAGCTTATACAAAAAGTCAGAGTTTAAATGGCTTCTAACCTCACAGTGCATTTACATTTTGCGAGTAGTAGTAGCACACTTTGCCACATTTCCCAGGATTTCATGTGCCAAATTATTTTTAATGTACATATACCACAGCTACAGTTAAATAAATCATCCAACAAAATGTAAGAAGGAAATGTTGCACTGTCTACACTGGCATGAGGCATTTTAGCCCAGATATCTGAATAATGAATATATCGTGTACTTATTTTAAACATCCTTTTAACCTCAAACTCTGATGCCCTCTGGTGGCCTTTTCTAAGCGACACATAATATTGTACACTACCCTCATAAAGTACATTTCGGTTTCAAAACTATAAGTCCTACAAACACATGCTTAATACTGTTAGAAAGGTAAGAACTGGGGTTCTGATCAATGTGACTACTACAATACTTATTTTCCACCATAATTTGCAAATGAATTTTTAAAATCCTACAATGTGATTTTCTGGATTTTTTTCTCATTTTGTCTGTCATAGTTGAAGTGTACCTATGATGAAAATTACAGGCCTCTCTCATCTTTTTAAGTGGGAGAACTTGCACAATTGGTGGCTGACTAAATACTTTTTAGCCCCACTGTATATATCCATGAACTTTTTTTATTGTAACCAATGTGCTAGATCAAAAGTACATGTGGAGGATGCATACAATTGAATGTGGATGGAGACATTGCTAAACAATGAGCATCAGGTTGTACCCTTTCCATGCATATTAACTGTTTTCACTTTTGGTGACTTTGGTACGCCCCAAACCCGCCGGACCCAGTACCGGGTCCAAAACAACCACTCAGAGTTTAACAGGTTAAAACATGTGATCTAAATGCTATTTTATTCAGGACACTGAACCATGGCTCCTGTTCATTAGAGGTCAAAGTGTTTCACTCCCATGAGTCCAGCCGTGACGCTTGTGTCATTCCCACCTACAGTTGTCCTGGCTCAACTAAAACTCCCCACTGCAATATCTGCACCCACAACAGAGGGCCACCGGATCCCGAAACTGCATATAGAATCCCAGTTTAATGACGAAACATCTATTGCAATCCCTTTCAAGTAGAATACATTACATCTACATTACATTACAACACACTTGACAGCTTAACACATGGAATGTTGCAATGTATTCAATGTTTTACATTCGGCATGCATTTGTTGTGCAGCATGAAATAAATATAATGTGGAAAATAAAGACTTCTGAAGCCAAAGTAACACTTCTCTGTTCTACATTATGCGTCAAATCATTCTGACCTCAATAGCTAACTCCTCCATATGGACTGCACTCCAACCATTAATTAATATTTATATGTCGTTTCACATCGCTTCGTGGGTTTAAAATGTTTAATTTTGGCTCAGGGCCATTAAACAATTTTGCTAAAGTGCCTTTATTCGGGTAACTGCCAAAATAGAGGAAACACCAACATAAATAAAGGTCTAAATTCAATCAGATCAAGTGTTAAATGTAAAGAAGGCTGCATAGGATTTCTCTTAATGTGATTCCATGTTGCAAATGGCAATGTCAGTTTTAGGTATAATGCTGCGAGCCGCTTGTGGATTTGACAGCTTTAACGCAGCCCCGCCTTTGACACCATCAAAACATTATCTATGAGGATTTCTGCTAAAGCGGATCTGATTGAATCAGGCCCAAAGTGTCTTAATGAGGCATTGGGTCACAACAAGCCAGAACAGCTTCAATTCACCTTGGTATTGATTCTACAAGCGTCGGGTACTGCAACCCCATTCTTCCATGATAAAGTCCATCATTTGGTGTTTTGTTGGTGGTGGTGGTGGTGGTGGTGGTGGTGGTGGTGGTGGTGGTGGTGGTGGTGGTGGTGGTGGTGGTGGTGGTGGTGGTGGTGGTGGTGGTGGTGGTGGTGGTGGTGGTGGTGGTGGAAAACGCTGTCTCAGGCACTGCCACAGAATCTCCCGTAAGTGTTCATTTAGTTGAGATCTGGTGACTGAGATGGCCATGGCATATTATTTACATTGTTTTCATGCTCATCAAACCATTCAGTGACAACCTGTACTCTGTGGATGGGGGCAATGATAGATAAAATAATGGGCAAAATCATTTATACATGACCCTAAGCATGCCCACATAAATACTATAGTATACTATTGTATAAATACTACAGTGTTCACTGTAGTGTTTTTGCGTACTTTACTGTAGTCCGCAAAAACACTACAGTGAATACTGTAGTATTTGCTGTCCTATTTACTGTAGTGTACTGTAGTATTTACAGTAAACTATAGTATGAATAATGTAGTAAATAAAAAAAATTAGTATAAGCTATAGTAATTCATGTAATGTTTTTCTTGATTGTAATATACTGTAGAATTAACTGTAGTGTTTTTGCAGACATTACTGTAGTATTTACTATAGTGCGAAATAGAAATGGAGGCTTTCTCCTTCAGGAAACCTACTGGATAAATACTAAAAGAGCACATTTTCCATCTTCTGCAGGCAGGCGGGTGAACAGAACAGAACAGTGCTTCTGCTCTTTTCTATAAACTATAGGGAACACAATATACGGTCTATACTTGGCATGTAGGTTTGTCAGTTATGAGTGGCACAGATTTCAATATGGGGAGGGGAATGGGAAGGGCATATGTTAATAAAATAAAGTCGTTTTTAATAAAGTTTTAAAAAGTGTAGTGTTTTTTCGGACTGTAGTGTTGTTGCGGACATTGTAGTATTTACTACAGTTTTTTGGCTGATAATACTGTAGTACGTACTATAGTATTCTACAGTATATTACAACATTCTATAGTAAGTACTTGTGGTGCTGTAAAGGCCAAACCCTCTTACCACGCCCTTCACGCACCTTCCCAGCTCCTTCCTTCCCAGTTAGAAAGCTAATAGAGCCGGGCTGAGTTCATTACTCAATCGAGTGTTTGGTTGAGATCTGGTGACTGAGATGGCCATTGCATATAATTTACATTGTTTTCACGTTCATCAAACCATTCAGTGACAACCCATGCTCTGTGGATGGGGGCAATGTCATCCTATGAGGGCATAGCATTCGTGCTGTGGGGATGTTTTTCAGCGGGAGGGTCTGGGAGACTAGTCAGGATCGAGGCAAAGATGAACGGAGCAAAGTAGAGAGAGAGATCCTTGCTGAAAACCTGCTCCAGAGCGCTCAGGACCTCAGACCGAGGCAAAGGTTCACCTTCCAAAAGGACAACGACCCTGTACACAGCCAAGACAACTTATGAGTGGCTTCGAGAGGAGTCTCTGAATGTACTTGAATGACCCAGCCAGAGCCCAGACTTGAACCCGATTAAACATCTCTGGAGAGACATGCAAATAGCTGTGCAGCGACGCTCCCCGTCCAACCTGACAGAGCTTGAGAGGATCTGCAGAGAAGAATGGGAAAAACTCCAAATACAGCTGTGCCAAGCTTGTAGTCATACCCAAGAAGAACTGCTGCCAAAGGTGCTTCAACAAAGTACTGAGTAAAGGGTCTGAATACATACAGTTTAAGACAGAAGTTTGCATACACTTAGATTGGAGTCATTAAAACTAGCTTTTCAACCACTCCACACATGTCTTGTTAATAACAAACTATAGTTTTGGCAAGTCGGTTAGGACATCTACTTTGTGCATGACACAAGTCATTTTTCCAACAATTGTTTACATACAGATTATTTCACTTATCATTCACCGAATCACAATTCCAGTGGGTCAGAAGTGTAAATAGACTAAGTTGACTGTTGACAGCTTAGAAAATTACAGAAAATTATATCATGGCTTTAGAAGCTACTGATAGTCTAATATAGATAATTTGAGTCAATTGGAGGTGTACCTGTGGATGTATTTCAAGGCCTACCTTACAACTCAGTGCCTCAGTGCTTGACATCATGGGAAAATCCAAATAAATCAGCCAAGATATTTAAAAAAATGGTAGACCTCCACAAGTCTGGTTCACCCTTGGGAGCAATTTCCAGACACCTTAAGGTACCACACTCATCTGTACAAACAATAGTACGCAAGTATAAACACCATGGGACCACACAGCTGTCATACCACTCAGGAAGGAGATTCTCTCTCCTAGACATGAACGTACTTTGGTGCAAAAAGTGCAAATCAATCCCAGAACAACAGCAAAGGACCTTGTGAAGATGCTGGAGGAAACAGGTACAAAAGTATCTATATCCACAGTAAAATGAGTCATATATCGGCATAACCTGAAAGGCCGCTGAGCAAGGAAGAGGAAGAAACCACTGCTCCAAAACCGCCATAGAAAAGTCGGACTACGGTTTGCAACTGCACATGGGGACAAAGATCATACTTTTTGGAGAAATGCCCTTTGGTCTGATGAAACATAAATAGAACTGTTTGGCCGTAATGCCATCGTTATGTTTGGAGGAAAAAGGGGGAGGTTTGCAAGCCGAAGAACACCATCCCAACCATGAAGCAAGAGGGTGGCAGCATCATGTTGTGGGGGTGCTTGGCTGCAGGAGGAACTGGTGCACTTCACAAAATAGATGGTATCATGAGAGAGGAAAATTATGTGGATATATTGAAGCAACATCTCAAGACATCAATCGGGAAGTTAAAGCTTGGTCACAAATTAGTCTTCTAAATGGACAATGACCCCAAGCATACTTCCAAAGTTGTGGCAAAATGACGTAAGGACAACAAAGTCAAGGTATTGGAGTGGCCATCACAAAGCTCTGACCTCAATCCTATAGAAAATTTGTGGGCAGAACGGAAAAAGTGTGTTTGATTAAGGCCTACAAACTTGACTCAGTTACACCAGTTCTGTCAGGATGATTTGGCCAAAATTCACCCAAATTTAATGTTGGAAGCTTGTGGAAGGCTACACCAAAACATTTGACACAAGTTAACCACTTAAAAGGCAATGCTACCAAATACTAATTGAGTGTATGTAAACTTCTGACCCACTGGGAATGTGATGAAAGAAATAAAAGCTGAAATAAATCATTCTCTACTATTATTCTGACATTTCATATTCTTAAAATAAAGTCGTGATCCTAACTGACCTAAGACAGATCATTTTTACTAGGATTAAACGTCAGGAATTGTGAAAACTGAGTTAAATGTATTTGGCTAATGTGTATGTAAACTTCCGACTTCAACTGTACAGGGGGTACCGGTACAGAGTCAATGTGCAGGGGCACCGGTTAGTTGAGGTAATTGAGGTAATATATACAGTGGGGCAAAAAAGTATTTAGTCAGCCACCAATTGTGCAAGTTCTCCCACTTAAAAAGATGAGAGAGGCCTGTAAGTTTCACCATAGGTACACTTCAACTATGACAGACAAAAATAGAAGAAAAAAATCCAGAAAATATCATTGTAGGATTTTTTATGAATTTATTTGCAAATTATGGTGGAAAATAAAAATAAAATAATTTTTCTCCTATCATTGCTATGCAGACGACACACAATTAATCTTTTCCTTTCCCCCTTCTGATGACCAGGTGGCGAATCGCATCTCTGCATGTCTGGCAGACATATCAGTGTGGATGACGGATCACCACCTCAAGCTGAACTTCGGCAAGACGGAGCTGCTCTTCCTCCCAGGGAAGGACTGCCCGTTCCATGATCTCGCCATCACGGTTGACAACTCCATTGTGTCCTCCTCCCAGAGCACTAAGAACCTTGGCGTGATCCTGGACAACACCCTGTCGTTCTCAACTAACATCAAGGCGGTGGCCCGTTCCTGTAGGTTCATGCTCTACAACATCCGCAGAGTACGACCCTGCCTCACACAGGAAGCGGCGCAGGTCCTAATCCAGGCACTTGTCATCTCCCGTCTGGATTACTGCAACTCGCTGTTGGCTGGGCTCCCTGCCTGTGCCATTAAACCCCTACAACTCATCCAGAACGCCGCAGCCCGTCTAGTGTTCAACCTTCCCAAGTTCTCTCACGTCACCCCGCTCCTCCGCTCTCTCCACTGGCTTCCAGTTGAAGCTCGCATCCGCTACAAGACCATGGTGCTTGCCTACGGAGCTGTGAGGGGAACGGCACCTCAGTACCTCCAGGCTCTGATCAGGCCCTACACCCAAATAAGGGCACGGCGTTCATCCACCTCTGGCCTGCTCGCCTCCCTACCACTGAGGAAGTACAGTTCCCGCTCAGCCCAGTCAAAACTGTTCGCTGCTCTGGCTCCCCAATGGTGGAACAAACTCCCTCACGACGCCAGGACAGCGGAGTCAATCACCACCTTCCGGAGACACCTGAAACCCCACCTCTTTAAGGAATACCTAGGATAGGATAAAGTAATCCTTCTCACCCCCCTTAAAAGATTTAGATGCACTATTGTAAAGTGGCTGTTCCACTGGATGTCATAAGGTGAATGCACCAATTTGTACGTCGCTCTAGATAAGAGCGTCTGCTAAATGACTTAAATGGAAATGTAAATGTAGTTTGTTGGTGATGTGGACATCAAGGAACTTGAAGCTCTCAACCTGCTCCACTACAGCCCTGTCAATTTAAATGGGTGCATGCTCATCCTTCTTTTCCTGTGGGCCCACAATCATCTCCTTAGTCTTGAACATGTTGAGGGAGAGGTTGTTGTCCTGGCACCACACGGCCAGGTGTGATTACCAACAGCAACGAGACAATCTACAGGGAGGAAGTTATAGCCCAGGCGGAGAGGTACCAGGAAAAACACTGTTGTGAAGAAGGCACAACAGCGCCTCTTCAACATCAGGTGGCTGACAATGTCTCCTGAATTAGCCTAGTGCGCATGTGTGCCCACCCAGCACTGATGAATCACTGTAGCAAGTAAATACCTAAACGTCCAAGCTCCATTGACTCCAATTACCATAACAGCCAACCGAAAAGGGGTGGTGGACTAATTCAATAAGCTTGTGAAGTGAAAAGGTAGCAGTAACAAGCCTCCAGAAGACTTTCAGTGTGGGTTATACCTGCACTAAGAGCTGGGCAGCTCGGCAATTGCAACATATACACATGATGATTATGTTGAAATTAGATTGATGTAATACCCTGTTAGTTCGATTAGGTCAATATTTAAGTTTGAAGTTTTAGTCTAATTTCAATGTTCACCATACTAATGAAATGAAAACAGTACAGCTTGATTCTATTTTTCAAATCAAATGTGTATTCCACGGTGATTCCAAGTCACAATACATTGACAAATTAAGTTGAAACAATGTTGATTCAACCAGTGTATGCCCAGTGGGGGGAGTTATTTGCACCAGCTCTGCCATCCATTAGAGTGATATACTGTACTACCACCCTTACACTCCTCTGCAGAAAGACTCATTCCGATCTGCATTTATTTTACAGCCGTGGTGTAGCGGTGAGGGGTAAAAAAGTGTGGATAGTGTTTAATTTATTTACAAATAAACAATAGAATATTAAATGGTAAAAACCCTGAAATGTAATGCAGAAAGTATTACGTGCATTACCAAAACCACACATAATATGACTATTGAGGTACAGTTCAGATCCAAATCTAACATGACCTTTTTCTACTATAGCATGGGGTAAATCATTTTGCTGTGTACAGAACAACAATCTTCTCTCCATTTTCCCAGAGCAGAGCTACATGCATTCAGCCACAACCTATTCAGAGCCACCCTCCAAACTTTACTGTACATTGCCAGCTGGATGCTATAAGGAACAGGACACTGTTGTAAATTAATGCTACAATCATTTATATTATCCAGTTGGACAGCATGTCTTTTAAGGACAGCTTGCAGCAGTGAGAGATTATGAATATTATACCCTCCCCAGGAAAGGATGAGTCAGTCGTTGAAAAACTCCTCATTAATGACACAATGACAAACCACTTTGATGAAAGATCTTCCAGAGTTAGTGGATTAAGCACATTTCTAAAGCCTCGCTCCAAGGCAACATTTACATATGCTTCACTGAGGGAAAAATTGGCTAAATGTGTCACCAGTCATGATCTTCAACAAATGCTAAATGGAGCGTGGCGCCCTCCACTACCAATGTAGACGATATCCTTATGCATGGCAAATGGACCATCACTAAATTAAATGTTCCCTAGAGAGTCAAATGTGTGATTAATAACATTTTTGGAAACCCAAGTAAAGATTTATGGATACTGTTGAAGTTACCACCTGGTATGTATTGTCTGGTTTAGCTCTCCCTCCAGTGGATGGTTGCATGTAGTACTACTAAACGCTGTCAGAAATAATACATTCTTCATCAAATAATCATTAAGTCTACATGACAGAAAGTCCTTAATCAAAGAAGCTTGACAATGAGTAAAAACAGTTTTGACATGCCAGCTGGACATGCCAGCTGGATCTACAGTAGGCCTTCTATATGCAGGTCAACATGCCAACTTGCATGTTCTTCCAGCTCTGTACACACAAGACTAATGTTTTAATTTTTAATAAGTGACATTTCACACTCAGCACCCTATCTGACATGGCAGTGAGCATTTACGGAGTCACTTCAAGCGGAACAGCCGGCGTGAACGTGCAGTAGAGTGAACAAGTGAGCAGCTCTTAAAAACTTCCTTCTATGTTTCCAACCTCAGGGGACAACTTCCTTCTTAGACTGCCTGCCAATCACCATGAAACAGAATATGCAGCATACTTAGGTGACGAGGAGACATCTGCTAAACTTGCATGTTTACCAGACGCTTACAGAACAGCAGGAAATCTTACTAATCCTAAGTATTATTACACACAATACATCCCCCCGTAGACCTGCCGCTTGACAAAAATAAAGACAAAAGACACATTGCAAATGATCATCTATTTGTACCAACTTTCAGGAAAATCAATGACTGCCTGCACAGGTTTAAAAAATATATATATATTCCACTGAATGATCCTTCTTCCTCTGGGTATCTTGATGGTAGTAGACAGCACAGCAGAAGATGCATTTGTGCTATGCTGTGCCGAGGTGTGATGGAGTGATGGAAAACGTGATATAAAAAGAGCTGGATTCAACCACTAAATCCCACCGATGTCAGAGTTGGTCTGAATCAAACCTCGGGCTTCCATCAAACTCTTTGAAATAAAGAATATACATACTTTTTTTGTGTACCCTATCCTCACAATGAGAAAGTACATCTTGCTCATCACCACAAGTAGGCCAACTGAATGTTCTCCGATGCACTTTGAAACGGTCTCTACTCACAGCTAAATAATGTATATGGGCGGCAGGTAGCCTCGCGGTTAAGAAAGTTGGGCCAGTAACCGAAAGGTCTCTGGTTCAAATCGACTAAGTGAAGAATCTGTTGATGATGTGCTCTCGAGCAAGGCACTAAACCCGAATTGCTCCTGTACTGTAAGTCGGTCTGGATAAGAGTGTCTGCTAAATGTTCAAATGTATTTGTTGTAATAGCATTAATGAAAATGCATCATTATGTAAAAATCTGTGTTTTTGCTATACTGGTATCTTTTATTGAGGGTCTGATGATGATGTTGATGTCACAGTTTTCTACTAGGACAACTTGAAAAGGTAGCAAAAGAACTATGCCACATCAAAAAGCTGTTGAGAGACTTTTGTTGAGGAACTGCAACATGGATTGGGAAATGCCTGGAGTCGTTAAAGAAAAACATGATTTATTTGGGGAGAACCAAAGAGAACAAATGCCAGCAGAGTGAGAAGTGTGCCACAAATTGTGGTTGCAGTATAACTTGTTTCAGTTTCATGGTTAAGATTGATTTATGAGGTGTATTGGCCCTGGGGAAGGTCTAAATACCTACCAGCCTGTGAGTAAATGATTTAGAGCCAGAAGTCACCACTGACCTATCAAATGCGTCACATTTATTTCATTACATTAATGTGATGTTTCCTCCAGGGCGGGCCCTGGGCATGAGCAACATCAGTGGTCACTTAGCCGGAGCCCCTGACTCCAAAACATTATAATATATATTTTAGATTGGTAAATTAGTCTAACCAGCTATTTAAACCTGTAGTAATCATGGACAAATTACTGACTGTGTCATGACACAAGGCGAGACCCAGATGCAGATGTTTGGAATCTTACAATATTTATTAATCCAATAGAGGAGGGCAAGAGAATGGTCGTGGACAGGAAAACGGGTCTAAACCAGTTCAATCCAAAAGGTACCGAAGGGCAGACAGAATCAAGGTCAGGCCAGGCAGGATGATCAGGCTGGCGGGAAAGAAGTCCAGAGTCAGGCAGGGGTCAAAACCGGGAGGGCTAGCAAAAAGATCATAGCAAAAGGAGTATGGGAAAAAACATACTGGTTGACTTGACTAACATACAAGACGAACTGGCACAGAGAGACAGGAAACACAGGGATAAATACACTGGCACAGAGAGACAGGAAACACAGGGATAAATACACTGGGGAAAACAAGCGACACCTGTAGGGGGTGGAGACAATAACGAGGACAGGTGAAACTGATCAGGGTGTGACAGACTGGGCACCAAGGGCACGTACCCAGGGGTCCTGACCTCCAAGATGCCTCCATTGATTTCGTTAGTTAATCTCACCCAGATATCATATTAATGTGGCATAAATCATGGCAAAATGTCTAGAATTTCAGGAAATTAGCTACAAAACTGCAACCATTTCTTTCCACCACATAGCAAAATGTGTAGAATTGCATGGAATTAGCTTTAAAACTGCAAACATTTCTCTCAACCCCATGGCAAAATGTGTAAGATTGCAGGGAATTAGCTTTAAAACTGCAAACATTTCTCTCAACCCCATGGCATAAGTAGAATAGCATTACATTAGTTATATAATTGCCTCAAAAGGCTTGGGCCGGCCCTGTTTCCTACACAAACTCTTAATGGAAAAAGGTGAAACAGTGCCACTGGTTTGTTATTGTTTTTGTTTTGATTTTGAAAAGGAGCATCCAACAACGTAATTTTTAAAAAATCATTGTACTCTGCTGTTCTATCGCGTATGCAATGATGTCCGTATTGTGAGAGACACATGCGAACCGGCTGGAAATGTGGAATGGAATGGTCCAATGTAAAGCTAGCGCAAGGTGAGAGGATGTGTAATAGCCGAGCTGTGTGAAAACAGCCGGGAGCAACTTTGCTAAACTGCACAGTAAGTGTATCATTTGTATTTTAAAGATTATTTCCAACGGTTTCCAAAACTGTATTGCTGTGGAACTGTGGAAGATGGCGCTGGAGGGAATAGCAGCCATTTTACAGGCTTCTGACCAATTGCGCTATTTTTTTTGTTTTAGATGTTCTTAACTTTTGTGCATAATGTTTCCGCCATAATTTCCTTTGACCAAAAAGAGCTACTGGACATCAGAACAGCAATCGCTAACCTCAATTTGGATGAGGATTTCTACTTGCGGGGCTGACAGAGCTGGCCGTCTCGCTTCGCGATCCTATGAAACTTTGCAGTATTTTGTTTTTTACGTGTTATTTCTTACATTGGTACCCCAGATAATCTTAGGTTTTATTACATACAGTTGGGAGGAACTACTGGATATAAGAGCAAGGTCAACTCACCATCATTATGACCAGGAATACGACTTTCCCGAAGCGGATCCTGTGTTTTGCCCACAACCCTGGACAATCGATCGGATCCCAGCCGGCGAACCAAAACAACGACTCAGTAAAAGGGGCAGAAGAAGCGGTCTTCTGGTCAGGCTCCGGAGACGGGCACATCGTGCATCGCTTCCGAGCATACTACTCGCCAATGTCCAGTCTCTTGACAACAAGGTTGATGAAATCCTAGCAAGGGTAGCATTCCAGAGAGACATAAGAGACTGTAACGTTCTTTGCTTTACGGAAACATGGCTCACTCGCGACACGCTATCGGAGTCGGTACAGCCAGTTGGTTTCTTCACGCATCGCGCCGACAGAAACAAGCATCTTTCTGGTAAGAAGAGGAGCGGGGAGGTATGCCTTATGATTAACGAGATGTGGTGTGATCATAACAACATACAGGAACTCAAGTCCTTCTGTTCACCCGACTTAGAATTCCTCACAATCAAATGTTGACCGCATTATCTACAAAGAGAATTCTCTTCGATTATAATCACAGCCGCATATATTCCCCCCCAAGCAGACACATCGATGGCCCTGAACAAACTTTATTTGACTCTATGTAAACTGTAAATCACATATCCTGAGGCTGCATTCATTGTAGCTGGGGTTTTTAACCTTTCTAGCGCATGGGGTTCCGCTAGCAGAACACCGACAACATTCCGCTGAAAAGGCAGTGCGAGAAATTCCAAAAAATATTTTTGAGAAATATGTAACTTTCACACGTTAACAAGTCCAATACAGCAAATGAAACAAACATCTTGTTAATCTACCCATCGTGTCCGATTTAAAAAATGCTTTACAGCTAAAGCACAACATATGATTATGTTAGATCACCACCAGGTCGAAAAAAAACACAGCCATTTTTCCAGCCAAAGATAGGAGTCACAAAAAGCAGAAATATAGATAAGATTAATCCCTAACCTTTGATGATCTTCATCAGATGACACTCATACGACATCATGTTACACAATACATGTATGTTTTGTTCGATAATGTGCATATTTATATCCCAAAATCTCAGTTTACATTGGCGCCTTACGTGCAGTAATGTTTTGATTCCAAAACATCCAGTGATTTTGCAGAAATACTCATAATAAACATTGATAAAAGATACTAGTGTTATTCACAGAATTAAAGATAGACTTCTCCTTAATGCAACCGCTCAGATTATTATTTTTTTAATTATGGAAAAAGAATAATCTGAGAAGAGCTCAGAGCCCAAAACAGCCAGAGGAATATCCGCCATTTTGGAATCAACAGTTATAAACAACCCCATAAATATTCACTTACCTTTGATGATCTTAATCAAAAGGCACTCCCAAGAATCCCAGTTCAACAATTAATGACTGATTTGTTCCATAAAGTTCCATCATTTATGTCCAAATAGCCACTTGTTGTTAGCGTGTTCAGCCCAGTAATCCATCTTCATGAGGCACAGGCACTTCATTCAGACAAAAACTCGAAAAGTTCCGTTACAGTCCTTTAGAAACATGTCAAACGATGTATGGAATCAATCGTTAGGATGTTTTTAACATAAAACATCAATAATGTTCCAACCGGAGAATTCCTTTGTCTTCAGAAAATGCACTGGAATGCGAGGTAACTCTGTCGGGAGCTCACGTCATGAGACCAAGGCTCTCTGCCAGACCACTGACTCAGAGGTCTCATGAACCCCTCCTTTATAGTAGAATCCTCATTCAAGTTTCAAAAGACGGTTGACATCTAGTGGAAGCCCTAGGAAGTGCAACCTCATCCATATCTCAATGTGTATTCGGTAGGCCAAGCTTTGAAAAACTACAAACCTCAGATGTCCCACTTCCTGGTTGGATTTTTCTCAGGTTTTTGCCTGTCATATGAGTTCTGTTATACTCACAGACATACTTCAAACAGTTTTAGAAACTTCAGAGTGTTTTCTATCCAATACTAATAATAATATGCATATATTAGCATCTGGGACAGAGTAAGAGGCAGTTCACTCTGGACACGCTATTCATCCAAAAGTGAAAATGCTGCCCCCTATCCCAAAAAGTTAGGCTAATCTGAAAACAAGACTCCTAAATTCTATCAGCATATCAATTGTGCTACCAGGGCTGGTAAAACCCTGGATCATTGTTATTCTAACCTCCGCGACGCATATAAGGTCCTCCCCCGCCCTCCTTTCGGAAAAGCTGACGACGACTCCATTTTGTTGCTCCCGGTCTATAGACAGAGACTAAAACAGGAAGATCCCGCGCTCAGGTCTGTTCAACGCTGGTCCGACCAATCTGATTCCATTCTTCAAGATTGCTTCGATCACGTGGATTGGGATATGTTCCGCATTGCGTTAAACAACATTGATGAATACACTGAGTCGGTGAGCGAGTTTATTAGCAAGTGCATCGGCGATTTCGTACCCACAGCAACTATTATTCCTGTTCCCAAGAAAGCTAAGGGAACTGAACTAAACGACTGCCGCCTCGTAGCACTCACTTCCGTCATCCTGAAGTGCTTTGAGAGACTAGTCAAGGACCATATCACCTCCACCCTACCTGACACCCTAGACCCACTCCAATTTGCTTACCACCCCAATAGGTCCACAGACGGCGCAATCGCAACCACACTGCCCTAACCCATCTGGACAAGAGGAATACCTATGTGAGAATGCTGTTCATCGACTACAGCGCAGCATTTAACACCATATAGTACCCTCCAAACCCCGCCCTGTGCAACTGGGTACTGGACGTCCTGACGGGCCACCCCCAGGTGGTGAGGGTAGGTAACAACATCTCTACCACGCTGATCCTCAACACTGGGGCCCCACAAGGGTGCGTTCTGAGCCCTCTCCTGTACTCCCTGTTCACCCACGACTATGTGGCCACGCACGCCTCCAACTCAATCATCAAGTTTGCAGACGACACTACAGTGGTAGGCTTGATTACCAACAACGACGAGACGGCCTACAGGGAGGAGGTGATGGCCCTTGGAGTGTTGTGTCAGGAAAATAACCTCACACGTCAACAAAACAAAGGAGATGATCGTGGACTTCAGGAAACAGCAGAGGGAGAACCCCCCTATCCACATCCACGGGACAGTAGTGGAGTGGGTAGTAAGTTTTAAGTTCCTCGGCGTACACATCACGGACAAACTGAATTGGTCCACCCACACAGACAGCGTGGTGAAGAAGGCGCAGCAGCGCCTTTTCAACCTCAGGAGGCTAAAGAAATTTGGCTTGTCACCAAAAGGACAAACTTTTACAGATTCACAATCGAGAACATCCTGTTGGGCTGTATCACCGCCTGGTACAGCAACTGCTCCGCCCACAACCGTAAGGCTCTCCAGAGGGTAGTGAGGTCTGCACAACGTATCACCGGGGGAAAACTACCTGCCCTCCAGGACACCTACACCACCCGAGCCACTGCCTGTTCACCCCGCTATCATCCAGAAGGCGAGGTCAGTACAGGTGCATCAAAGCAGGGACCGACAGACTGAAAAACTGCTTCTATATCAAGGACATCAGACTGTTAAACAGCCACCACTAACATTGATTGGCTGCTGCCAACATTACTGACTCAATTCCAGCCACGTTAATATTGGAAAAATTGATGTACAAAATGTATCTCTAGCCACTTTAAACAATGCCACTTTTATATGTTTACATACCCTACATTACTCATCTCATATGTATATACTGTACTCGATACCATCTACTGCATCTTGCCTATGCCATTCTGTACCATCACTCATTCATATATCTTTACGTACATATTCTTCATCCCTTTACACTTATTTGTTACGGTTTTCTTCCATTGAAGGAGAGGCAGACCAAAACGCAGCGTGGTTATCTTTATACATATTTAATGAAGACGATAAATGAACAATATACTTCTACAAGAACAGTGAAAAACCGCAACAACCCTATCTGGTGCAACAAACACAGAGACAGGAACAATCACCCACGAAACACTGAAAGAATATGGCCGCCTAAATATGGTTCCCAATCAGAGACAACGATAAACACCTGCCTCTGATTGAGAACCACTCTAGGCAACCATAGACTTTCCTAGACAACTCCACTAACCACAATCCCATAACCTACAAAAAATCCCTAGACAAAACACACCACATAAATACTCATGTCACACCCTGGCCTGACCAAAATAAAAATAAAAACACAAAATACTAAGGCCAGGGCGTGACATTGTTTGTAAAAGGTAGTTGTTATGAAATTGTTAGGTTAGATTACTCGTTGGTTATTACTGCATTGTCGGAATTAGAAGCACAAGCATTTCGCTACACTCACATTAACATCAGCTAACCATGTGTATGTGACCAATAACATTTGATTTGATGTATGAATAGGATGTGAATTACATACTGCTCATCCCGGACCAGGCCCAAATCCCGGACACTCGAAG
Organism: Oncorhynchus gorbuscha; assembly: GCF_021184085.1. NCBI lineage: Eukaryota > Metazoa > Chordata > Actinopteri > Salmoniformes > Salmonidae > Oncorhynchus > Oncorhynchus gorbuscha. The sequence goes on along the minus strand of NC_060188.1, from coordinate 41,106,550 downwards.
AAGGAAGAGGCGGCATTATAGAGGCCGGCGTGTGGGATACCTGACAGGACTACGTCGTAAAGCGCTTCTAGCCTCCGTTCTACTGGGGAACGTACAATTACTGGAGAATAAACTGGATGAGCTCCGTTCTAAACTATCCTTCCAACGTGATCGAACTGTAATATGTTTCTCAAAGTCGTGGCTGAACAAGGACATGGAAAATATAAATGTAGCTGTTTTTTCTATACATCGGCAGGACAGAACGTCAGCGTTGTGTAAACTCGGGGTGTGATATGTTGCTTTGTTAACAACAGCTGGTGTGCAATTTCTACTATTAAGGAAGTCTCAAGGTTCTGCTTGCTTGAGTTCGAATACCTCATGATACGCTGTAGAACATAATGTTTACCAAAAGAGTTTTCATCTATATTTTTCATAGCTGTCTACTTTCCACCACAAACCGATGCTTGCACTAAAACTGCACTCAATGAGCTGTATATGGCCATAAGCAAACAATAAAATGCTTACCCAGAGGCGACGGTCCTAGTGGCTGGGGATTTTAATGCAAATCCGTCTTACATCGTTTCTATCAGCATGTAGAAATGCAACTAGAGGGGGAAAAACTCTAGATCACCTTAACTCCACACAAAGGGATCTTTCAAAGCTCTCCTTCACCGTCCATTTGGCAAATATTACAATAAATTTATCCTCCTGGTTCCTGCTTACAAGCAAAAACTCAAACAGGAAGTACAAGTGACGCGCTCAATATGTAAGTGGGCCGATGACGCGGATGCTAAGCTACAGGACTGTTTCGCTAGAACAGACTCTAATATGTTCTGGGATTCATCCGATGACATTGAGGAGTTTACCACATCAGTCAATGGCTTCATTAATAAGTGCATCGACGACGTCGTGCACACAGTGACCGTACCTACATATCCCAACTAGAAGCCATGGATTACAGGCAACATCCGCACTGAACTAAAGGCTAGAGCTGCCAATTTTAAGGAGTGGGTTAAAAGAAATCCCACTATGCCCTCTGACGAACAACAAAACAGGCCAAGTGTCAATACAGGACTAAGATCGAATCCTACTACCCCGGTTATGACACTCGTCAGCTGTGTCAGGCTTGCAAACTATCATGGATTACAAAGGGAAACCCAGCTGCGAGCTGCCCAGCTGCACCCTACCAGGTGTGCTAAATACCTTATATGCTCACTTCGAGGCTAGCAACACTGAACCATGCATGAGAGAACCCGCTGTTGTGGACAACTGTGTGATCTCATTCTCTGTACATTTTACATTTACATTTAAGTCATTTAGCAGACGCTCTTATCCAGAGCGACTTACAAATTGGTGCATTCACCTTATGACATCCAGTGGAACAGTCACTTTACAATAGTGCATCTAAATCTTAAAGGGGGGGGTGAGAGGGATTACTTATCCTATCCTAGGTATTCCTTAAAGAGGTGGGGTTTCAGGTGTCTCCGGAAGGTGGTGATTGACCCCGATGTAAGACCTTTAAAGACGTTAACATTCACAAGGTCGCAGGGCCAAATGGATTACCAGGACGTGTACTCAGAGCATGCGCTGACCAGCCGGCAAGTGTCTTCACTGACATTTTCAACCTCTCCCTGACCTAGTCTGTTGTATCTGTTTCCAGCAGACCCTGCAGACCCTGTACCCAAGAATGCCAAGGTAACCTGTCTAAATGATTATCACCCCATAGCACTCACATCTGTGGCCATGAAATGCTTTTAAATGTTGGTTATGGCTCACATCAACACCATCATTCCAGACACCCTGGACCCACTCCAATTCGCTTACTGCCCAAACAGATCCACAGATGATGCCATTTCTATTGCACTCCACACTGCCCTTTCCCACCTGGACAAAAGGAACACCTACGTAAGAATGCTGTTCATTGATTACAGCTCAGCGGTAAACCCCATAGTGCCCTCCAATCTCATCACAAAGCTAAGGACCCTAGGACTGAACATCTCCCTTTGCAACTGGATCCTGGACTTCCTGACAGGATACTCCCAGGTGGTGAGGGTCAGCATGGTGTATGTTTTGTCGCCTACACTCAGGGGTGCGTTCTTAGTCCCCTCCTGTACTCCCTATTCACCAACAAAAGCTTGTCCACGCACGACTCCAACACCATCATTAAGGAGGTCAGAGACATGACAATGTGGTGTCAGGACAACAACCTCTCCCTCAACATCAGCAAGGCAAAGGAGCTTATCATGGACTACAGGAAATGGAGGGCCGAGCACGTCCCCATTCACATCGACGGGACTGTAGTGGAGCGGGTAAAGAGCTTTAAGTTCCTTTATGCCCACATCACTAAGGACCTATCATGGTCTATCATGGTCTTCCACACCAACACAGTTGTGAAAGCATTGCACTGCACAGACTTTTATGTCAAAAAAGATGAATGGGGAAATCGCTCAGTCATTTCCTGGTTGCTAAAATTCTAATAGTTAACCTAATTTAAGTTTATGTGACAAAACAAACCTGTATAGTGTATAGAATCACCATATAAACTGCAGGGAATTATATTTTCCAGAACCAAAAGTATTTTTGTTCATCCAAAAAGTCAATTCAGGGCGCTCCTTCAAAAAAGACAATCTGGACCCTCTCTTTTTAAAATTATCTGCCGAAATTGTTGCAACCCCTATTACATGCCTGTTCAACCTCTCTTTCATATCGTCTGAGATTCCCAAAGATTGGAAAGCTGCCGTGGTCATCCCCCTCCTCAAAGGGGGAGACACTCTAGACCCAAATACTACAGACCTATATCTATCCTACCCTGCCTTTCTAAGGTCTTCGAAAGCCAAGTCAACAAACAGATTACCGACCTTTTCGAATCCCACCGTACCTTCTCCGCTATGCAATCTGGCTTCCGAGCTGGTCATGGGTGCACCTCAGCCACGCTCAAGGTCCTAAACGATATCTTAACCACCATAGAGGCAATACTGTGCAGCCGTATTCATCGACCTGGCCAAGGCTTTCGACTCTGTCAATAACCACATTCTTATCGGCAGACTCAACAGCCTTGGTTTCTCAAATGATTGCCTCACCTGGTTCACCAACTACTTCTCTGATATAGTTCAGTGTGTCAAATCGGAGGTCCTGCTGTCCAGACCTCTGGCAGTCTATGGGGGTGCCACAGGGTTCAATTCTCGGGCCGACTCTCTTCTCTGTATACATCAATGATGTCGCTCTCGCTGCTGGTGATTCTCTGATCCACCTCTACGCAGGCAAGGTCATTCTTTATACTTCTGGCCCTTCTTTGGACACTGTGTTAACTAACCTCCAGATGAGCTTCATTGCCATACAACTCTCCTTCCGTGGCCTCCAAATGCTCTTAAATGCAAGTAAAACTAAATGCATGCTCTTCAACCAATCACTGCCCGCCCGTCCAGCATCACTATTCTGGATGGTTCTAACTTAGAATATGCGGACAACTACAAATACCTAGGTGTCTGGCTAGACTGTAAACTCTCCTTCCAGACTCACATTAAGCATCTCCAATCCAAAATTAAATCTATAATCAGCTTCCTATTTTGCAACAAAGCATCCTTCACTCATGCTGCCAAACATACCCTCGTAAATCTGACCATCCTACCGATCCAGTTCTCTGCTGCCAATGACTGGAACGAACTGCAAAAATCACTGAAGCTGGAGACTCATGTCTCCCTCACTAGCTTTAAGCACCAGCTGTCAGAGCAGCTCACAGATCACTGTACCTGTACATAGCCCATCTGTAAGCAGCCCACCCAACTACCTCACCCCCATACTGTATTTATTTATTCATTTTGCTCCTTTGCACCCCAGTATCTCTACTTGCACATTCATCTTCCGCACATCTACCATTCCAGTGTTTAATTACTATATTGTAATTTCTTCGCCACCATGTCCTATTAATGGCCTTACCTTACCTCATTTGCACTCACTGTATATAGACTTTTCTTTTTTCTACTGTGTTATTGACAATATGTTTGTTTATTCCATGTGTAACTCTGTGTTGTTGTATGTGTCGAACTGCTGTGGTTTAACTTGGCCAGGTCGCAGTTATAAATGAGAACTCGTTCTCACCTAGCCTACCTGGTTAAATAAAGGTGAAATCAAATTTAAAAATATAAAGTATCCCATTGGTTCCTTCATGAACACCCCCCCCCCCGAGCATCCCATTGGTTCCTACATGAACACCTACCGCTAGCACAGCAGGTGGGAGGATGGGGGGACACTGTGTGCTAGCTAACCATGTACTGGTTTGCTAGTTAGCTAGCACTTGGTGTGTCCCCTGCCTCCCACATGCTGTGTACCGGAGAAAACCTTGCCTGACAGACAGAGGCAAAGGGTACTGTCTACAGGTCTCCCTCGCCTCCCGCTAGCACAGCAGGTGAGAGGCTGGGGCGACACTGTATGTTAGCTAACTAGCTAGCTTTGTGTACACAGGAATGTCCCTGTATTGATGTATAATATTGTTATATTATTGTTGCAAAAAAACTGAGAGAAAAAATAAATAAATAGCTAGCATTCTAGTTCACGAGGTTGCCACCACCTCCCGGACTAGCTGGCTAAGCTAGCACACAGTGTTCTTCGCTACCGCCTGCTGAACTCATGCCCCCTGTCATTGTTAACAGAACTGCAGAAAACAATGCCCAACAGGCGGGAACAAAGGACACTGTCTAATGGTGTACGGCGAGTTACCATTGTCGCCCCAGCCTCTTCTTCTGTGGGGTTTATCGGCGGCTGGTATCCAACGTTATTGTGCAATTAACGCCACCTACTGTAGTGACTGGAGTGCCCTCACCTCCCACCTGTCCTAGCTTAAACATTTACCAATAGAAGTATAGATGCAGGAACACCCAGAATTGCAGGCTGCAAGTGCACCCTTCACCAGAAATGTTATCTATGGCAAATATGCATTTCTGCAACAGCGGTATTAGGTCTACTTGTTTTGTGGTAACTGATTTATGTAATGTCTGTCGATGGTCATCCTCTATGCAGTAGCCTAACAAAATCAATACTTACAGTTGTTTTTGTGTTGTATTCTTGTTCATTAAAAAACATATAGAATTATTGTAATTTACTAAATGAAGGCCTAGTGCTTGAGGGAGAACAACCGACAAGCTTAGCCTACCCACAACGTCGGGCCACTGTTATAGGGGCTGGGGGCCCTCATAATGTTATGTCTCCTTTGTCTCTGGCTCAGAGAGTGCTGCAGAAGGAACACAGCCTGATAAGGTTTCATTGTTTGAAACACAATGCCCACGACTGGTTTCATGCACATGATAAAAGTAGCGTAGCCCAAATAATATTACTTAATCGTAATTTACAATACATGTTGTAAGGGACATTTTCGGTGGAGGCTCGACCATTTTGTATAACGGATCCCGTATGTTTGCCCCACCAACACAATGTTTTATTACCGACATGATGAAAAGATAGGCGGAGTCAGGGGCGTTCAAAACAGTCGCTACTGGGCTAGATGTTGTTTCTCTCTTATGTGCCGTTTTCATTTTTATCGTTTTTATGTGGTGTTTGTACATCCGTATAAGGCTGTATGAAATTAAGTATGTGTCTTCTATTTGGTTGTGTACTAGATTGCGAGGAGATCCTGTACTATTGTTACTGACAAATTCCATCTAGTTTGATTGAATAATCTTGCTTTGGTAAACATGGACGATTAAAATCTGAATATAAATGCGCCTGTTGTCGAAGAACATATCTGGATTTCGAAAGGTAAGAAGACTAATTGAAGAAATAAAGCATAGAAAGATATCACGGCAGCATCTGAGCTGCAAAACAAGAGCAATTGACTTCAGTTGCAGCTGTTCACTATCCCGCCCATATGTCTTCTGTTTTTATGCACAAGTAAAAGTTAACTTATGAATGTGCAAAATTGTTGCACACAGCATACGAAAATCTAAAAATGGCGTGCCTTAACAAAAATGTAACGCTTTTTTCATGATTTCCTGCCTAGTCAATCTATCAATGGAGCGCTGTGTGCTTTTGTACACTGTTGAAAAATCCCCTTCGGTGCTTATGTACGATCCATTGCTGCAACCTGACTCAGGAGTAGACTTAACATAGTACATGTAAATATATTGCCCTCCATTTAGAATGATATGTTAGGTTTCGTATGTATTAATTTGTGGATGTCGTCCGTCATCCATTTCGTATTATATGTCACGAATTACAATTCGTATATTTTACGAATTGCAATTGGTACAATATATTAAGAATTTGCAATATGTTTGATATTTTAGGAATTCCAATTTTGTTGTGGCTAACATTAGCTAGGTGGTCAGGAAGGGTTACCTAACATGTTAAGTAGCTGCAAAAACAATTGTAAGTAGTTGCTAAAGTTGTCTGTGATAAGATTCGAATACGCAACATTTGAGTTACCAGACGTTCGAGTTACACTCCTACCCATCCATAACCAAAATTATTGTATTTTCATCTGTTTGAAACTGGTGTACAACACCGAAAGTAAAAGACGCAAAAATGAAACTTAATAATGAGAAGCATAGAAATAGTACACATAGAACAGATCTACCGCATAGACTTACGTGCGACTAGAATGACTAAGTCACATTTCTATGTTAATTTTGTAGGGTCCCAGCTTTAAGTAACCTTCTGTTTTATGTAACCATTCTAAACCGAACATATACTAATGAGTGTCTATGTTAAGTCTAGTCTATGAGACAACCAGGCTGATTATGTTGACACCAGTGGTGGAAAAAGTACCCAATTGTCATACTTAAATACCTTTTAATAGAGTAAATACCTTTAATAGAAAGTTACTAAAGTAAAAGTGAAAGTCACCCAGTAAAATACTATTTGAGTGAAAGTATTTGGTTTTAAATATACTTACATTTACTTTTGATACTTAATTTTGAAAATATACTTAAGTATCGAAAGTAAAAGTATAAATAATTTCATATGACTTATATTAAGCAAAGCACATTTCCAGATAGCCAGGGGCACACTCTAACACTCACATTATTTACAAAAGATGCATTTGTGTTTAGTGAGTCTGCCAGAACATAGGCAGTAAGGATGACCACGTGTTCTCTTGATAAGTGTGTGAATTATCACACTTTTCCTGTCCTGCTAAGCATTTAATATACATAACTAGTACTTTGGGTTGTCAGGGAAAATGTTTGGAGTAAAAAGTACAATGTTTTCTTTAGGAATATACCTCAAAAAACGTATTAAGTGGTACTTTAAAGTATTTTTACTTAAGTACTTTACTGCACTGGTTGACACATTCTGCTCAGAAATCAGCTGTTTAGAATTAAACTATACAAATTAGATAATTTCTAGCCTGGGGAAAGTGACATTAGATTAACCCTTTGTGAAGAAGAAAGGAGAACCTTGGGCTTTTGATTGGACATTTCAGAAAAGGTTTTGTTGCAAAGTATCTATGACTTTGACTTTCAATGTAACATATGAAGTTGTGTTTAGCTGTGATCCATTTCATTCTCCCACTGTAAATGGCATGGCCTGTAACACTACGCGGTGTGTCCTTCTTAGGTGGTGGAGAACCCTGGCCGGCACCAAGGTCACAATGAAGAACCCAGGAGCTGCAGAGAACCAACGGTTGGTGGCGTTATTGGAGGATGCACTGGGCAGGGAGATGCGCCTCTGGAAAGTGCCAGTCTTCAAGAACAGCTGCATTCAGGTATATGGGCTACCATCTTGACTGAGCCTAATGTTTGACACAGTCTGACACATTCACCACACACCCCTGCAAAGTTCTGACCTCTTGATTCTTTCCATCGCACACAGGGTACTGACATTACCCCATTCCAACTGCAAGATGTGATCCTGTGGCTGGGTGAAATGTGCAGACTGTTCAACTTCTGTCAAGAAACATTTGCTCTTGGAGTCTGTGTTCTGAATAGACTTCTAGCAACAGTGAAGGTATGGAAATCCTCTGTTCTTGAAAATAATTCACAGCTCACATTCTGCTAAATTCTAGAGATGCTAAATCACCTTCTGTTTCAGGCCCCGCCCAAATACCTGAAGTGTATCGCCTTCACATCTCTGATTCTCTCAGCAAAAATCAATGAGGAGGATGAGGTGGGATTTTTATCTCTTGGAAGTTTAGCAAAACATAATTGAACATAGTGAACATAAGTTTATTCTTTCTTATAATCAAAATAAAACACAACTCTAGTTTAATACAATATGTTTATTAGCTCCCTTGCTGATGTCTGTTGAAACAGGTGATTGGATCAGTCAAGGGCCTTGTTGTGCAGAGCGGATGCAACTTTTCAACAGCGGAGATTCTTCGCATGGAGAGGATCATACTCGATAAGCTGAGCTGGGACCTGTATACCGCAACGCCAATTGACTTCATTCACATCGTAAGTAGCCGTGAACACGTCCTCACTGCTTTGACAGGCTCAAACACGGTACAAAAGCACAAAGGAACACACGCTTCATCTTGTCAAAGATGGCCGATGTTAACTTCTCCCCGATAAGAGTATTGGTCCTAGAAATTGTGCATTGATTTGACTTGTGTCCACCTGTGATATGTCTCTGTCCACACCTGACACCATTGACAAGCGGTCATCTAAAACTTAGTGATTAAGTGCAATTTAGAGCTCAGATCAAGCCAAGGCACTTATCTGATTTACCTCCAGTAGTAAAGCAGAAAGTAGAACCCTGTTATTTAACAAGGGGAGAGGCTTTTAAGATATCATTTGTCCAACCCTAACCCACTTCCAATTACAATCTTAACATACATAAGAATTTGCCTAGACTTGCCTAGTTTAAAAAGGTTAAATCAAATTTGATTAATTGGACTAGTACTGTGCTGTCATGTATGCATATTTATTTTCATTTAAAAAAATGCCATGCTGTATAGATTGTTTATGACACACTGGAGTTTGACATCTTGGAAAGATCCATACTTTATACTACACACCACAAACTGGAAGTCAAATAAGCATCAAACACTAACTATTACCAGACATATTTCTTCCTCAAGTCTAGTAGTAGACGTCTCTGTAATGTTACCATGGCAGACCACAACCATTGGCCAACATCCTTTAACAGAATTCTATTGGTGTGAAGTAAAACTTTTAGGGCAGTTTCATTGTTTCACACCAGAGCCAATGTGAGAATTTCCTCAAATTATAACGTAAGATTGTTCTGAATACTGAAACATTTCAGAGATTGATGAATGTCTCACCAGTTAGTTGTGTGTAGATTATAGTTTAATCCATAAGAACTATTCCATATTGTCCTAGCTCACAATAGGTTTATTACAAAAATACAAGTATTGTAGAATTCAAAAAAGAAACATGATACCAAGAAAATCTAGTTAAATAAAAAATTAATTCTCTAATACTTTTCAAATAAACTTTCCAACAATTACATTCCCCTGAAAATGTACTTTGCATTCAGCAACCGAAAGTGGTCATAACTCCATTGTCTTTCAAACAACAATGGGTACTACAGGAATATTGTCACATACTTTCCACCATAACACAGTTGTATGATTGAGCTGTGGATTCAAAGATGAGCTCTTTCAACATTTCCACGAGATCTGTTACACGACAACCTGAAATTCTAAAGTTTTTTTCCTTTGCTCAAACAACATGGCTGACTATTTGCTAAAGAGTGGAGACATGCAAATGCATTCACAATTTTGTGACAAAGAAGAGAAGAAAAAAAAGGTTTGGTGCATTACAAATGTAGCCCCCCATGTTGGTTTTACACTAACAGTCTTAAAACAGGGAGACAGACTAGCACTGCACACAGCAAAGAGGGCATCACACCCCAGGCAAGGAAAGGGGGCAGGGGGGTTACTAAGAAGATAATGTAATGTGGGAATGGCTGTTAAAGAGAAGATGTGGAAAGTTGTCCGTGATCGATATGAATTGTGACGAATGAATGAATGAAACGGTGGATATGTATTAATGATGGTCTCCATCTTCTGTATTTTGTGATTATTGCAGTTCCATGCCCTGTTGATCTCTGGCCACCCCCACCTTTCGTCTGTGGGTGCTCATTCTCAGAAGAGGCCTTGCCTCCAGGCGGCATTGTGGACTAGGCAGGTGCAGCACTGTATGGCCTGCCACCAGCTATCACAGTTCAAGGGCTCCACACTAGCCTTGGCCATCATTACCTTGGAGTTGGAAAGGCTCACCCCAGACTGGTTCTCAGTCTTCACCGATCTGCTGAAGAAAGCACAGGTAAGACACGCCACATCTTCCAATGGCGCTATCACCACCCCTCACACTGTTCAAAACACTTGGCTGTTTGCTGTCATGCTTTTGTGTTTGCAGTGTAATTATGCAACCAAATTGGTGCTCATGTAAGTAAATATTAGGGTCAAAAGTTGACAACTACTCTTTCCAGGGTTTTTCTTTGATTGTAATATTTTCTACATTGTAGAATAATAGCAAAGACATCAAAACTATTAAATAACACATGGAATCATGTCGTAACCAAAAGTGTTTAAAAAATCAAAAAATATTTTATGAGATTCTTCAAAGTAGCCACCCTTTGCCTTTGACAGCTTTACACACTGTTTGGCATTCTCTCAACCAGCTTCACCTGGAATGCTTTTCCAAAAGTCTTGAAGGAGTTCCCACATATGATGAGGACTTGTTGGCTGTTTTTCCTTCACTATGCGATCAAACTCATCCCAAACCATCTCAATTGGGTTGAAGTCGGGTGATTGTGGAGGCCAGGTCATCTGATGCAGCACCATCACTCTCCTTGGTCAAATAGCTGTTACCCAGCCTGAAGGTGTGTTGTGTCATTGTCCTGTTGAAAAACAAATGATAGTACCACTAAGCGCAAACCAGACTGGATGGTGTATCAATGCAGAATGCTGTGGTAGCCATGCTGGTTAAGTGTGCCTTGAATTCTAAATACATCAAAGATAATGTCACCAGCAAAGCACCATCACACCTCCTCCATGTTTCACGGTGGGAACCACACATGCAGAGATCACCCGTTCACCTACTCTGCATCTCACAAAGACGGAACCAAAAATATTACATTTGGACTCATCAGACCAAAGGACAGATTTCCACGGTCTAATGTCCATTGCTCATGTTTCTTGGCCCAAGCAAGGCTCTTCTTCTAATTAGTGTCCTTCAGTGGTGGTTTCTTTGCAGCAATTCAACCATGAAGGCCTGAGTCTCCTCTGAACAGTTGATGTTGAGATGTGTCTACTTGAACTCTGTGAAGCATTTATTTGGGCTGCAATCTGAGGCTGGTAACTCTAATGAACTTATCCTCTGCAGCAGTGGTAACTCTGGGTCTTTCTTTCCTGTGGCAGTCCTCATGAGAGCCAGTTTCATCATAGCGCTTGATGGTTTTTGCAACTGCGCTTGAAGAAACGTTCAAAGTTCTTAATGTTCTGTATTGACTGACCTTCATGTCTTAAAGTAATGATGGGCTGTCGTTTCTCTTTGCTTATTTGAGCTGTTCTTGCCATAATATGGACTTTTGCCAAATAGAGCTATCTTCTGTATACCACCACCTACCTTGTCACAACACAACTGATTGACTCAAATGCATTAAGGAAAAAAATTCCACAAATTAACATTTAACAAGGCACACCTGTTAATTGAATTGCATTTCAGGTGACTACCTCATGAAGCTGGTTGGGAGAATGCCAAGAGTGTGCAAAGCTGTCAAGGCAAACGGTGGCTACTTTGAAGAATCTCAAATATATTTTGATTTGTTTAACACTTTTTTGGTTACAACATGTGTTTTTTCATAGTTTTGATGTCTTCACTATTATTCTACAATGTAGAAATTGTCAAAATAAATAAAAATAAAAATAAAAAACTGAGTAGGTGTCCAAACCTTTGACAGGTACTATAAACCTTTCTTTCAGTTCACAATAACACCTTTTTTCTCACTTTTCTTTTTTATTTGGTCTTTGTATTTGTACGTTCCTGGTTAAAAAATATTTTTCTATATTTCAATCTTATTTTTTATTACAGTTGAGTTAAAAACAATGGAACCCACACAATCGACCTCTGTCATAAGGTGTTTTTATTTTTACTAAACCTGTTTGCCATGTCTGAGGAAATCACTGTGTGTTTTTCTGCTCCAGATTCAGAGCATGGAGTTCATCCACTGCAAGGAGATGGTGGACGAATACCTCACCAGCCTGGAGTTCTCCCTACCAGCCAATGCAGTGTACATATTTGACAGCACTAAGATGACCAAGCTTCAGGATGAGGTGTCCTGGGAGCCTGCGGGCAAACCGGGTCTCGGGCAGACCAGGAGGGGAAAGGGAAGCCAGGGGGAGGGGGATACAGACAAGTTCTACGATGGTTTTAGGTGCCTATACAACGAGGGGTTGGCTCTGGAGGTCGACGGGGAACAGTGATACTAATATCCTCCATGAGGCCCACCAGAAGAATGTGTCCCCCTGCCCACCTCTCCACCCTGCTGTGAGCTAATATCCTGTTGGACTGAAACCTGTCTGCATGTGTTGGGGATTGTTTTTATTTAGTTGAGGACCAAGAATACCTTGTCAGGAACTTGGTATTGCCTCTTCCATGACCTATTCAGCACTTTGATATTTAGAGGAGCTTTTTATATACATATCATTTTATAATTATATTTTTCAAGACTCATCTTTTTGTTTTTACTTTGTTGTACTAAAACATGTTTGTTCTGTTGACCTTTCAAACAAGTTAATCACTATAGCTACTTTTACAAAAATGCTTTGATTACAAATGACAGTGCTGCAAAGACATGAAATTCTTTCATTTTAAAGCTAGTCACATCTCAATGTGTGGAACTGTTATAACGTGCCACATTGAACTGATGTGTTATAGTTATACAGTGGAGTATTGTAGTGCTTTCAACTGTGAAATACATTTTTTTTTGTGTGTGAAGTTATAACGTAAATCGTGTTCCGTCGTTGATGTTACACTGTTTTCCAAAGTGAAAAGCGTTCATTTCTTATCTCTTTGGTTGTCAGAAAAGGCAGCTATGTTACTGTTATGTTATCTCCAGAATAAAAGCTATGACAAACGTTCAATTTCATGACCACCATCTCTTCTTTGTAACTGAAACAAGAAGATCTATGAGTTTTCAATAAGCTGTCCACATGTATCCATCCCTTTCTACCCATCATAACCTTAAAAGTTTTATTATAAACACTGAAAAAAAATCATGTATTCTATGCACAAATTCTATGAAGTCTGCTGTTTCAATTGTTCATGGTAAATGGATGACAGCTCTCTGTTCTACTTCAGGTTGGTTCAAGACCACAATGTACCAGCCTTTCGTAAACGTTTTTGTTGTAAATCATGGGGTGGGGCAGAACGCACACAGCAACTTCCTCTTTCACTCTTGTTTACTTCTTAATAGCATAGGGTTATACTTTTTACTGTAAGGCTAATATGGGCTCTCCATTTTGTTCTGTTGGTCTACAACTTATATAATTAGTGTACAGATGCCAGATCTTAACTTAAATCACTCTCGTTGCAGATAACTTTTCTGATGCAACAGGAAATTCAAATGAGCCTTGTGATTGGCTAAACATGAGCAGTTCTCTTTCTCCGTTCTTAGGCAGTCAAAGTCCTTGGGATCATGGCTTGCTATCTTGGTGTTTTCACATACACTACATGGCCAACAGTATGTGGACTACTGCTTGTCAAACATTCCAAAATCCAAAAATTAATATGGCGTTGGTCCACCCTTTGCTGCTATAACAGCCTTAAACAGCCTTGACTCTTCTGGGAAGGTTTTCCACTAAATGTTGGAACATTGCTGCAGGGACTTGCTTCCATTCAGCCACAAGAGCATTAGTAAGGTCGGGCACTGATGTTGGGCAATTAGGACTGGCTCGCAGTTGGCATTCTAATTCCTCCCAAAGGTGTCTGACAGGGTTGAGGTCAGTCAACTTCTTCCACACCGATCGACAAACCATTTCTCTTTGGACCTCGCATTGTGCACGGCGGGGGCATTGTCATGCTGGAACTGGAAATGGCCTTTTCCAAACTGATGCCACAAAGTTAAAATCAAATCAAATTCTTTGGTTGCAAAATGTTTAGCAGATGTTATTGCAGGTGTAACGAAATGCTTGTGTTCAGGACTTCCCACATAAACTACCAGTCAAAAGTCTTAGAACACCTACTCATTCAAGGGTTTGTTTTTATTTTTTACTATTTTCTACATTGTAAAAAAACCAATTATAGTTCCACTAAGCCCAAATCAGATGGTATGGCGTATCGCTTTTAAATAAATCAGACAGTGTCACCAGCAAAGGACTCCCGCACCCTAACGCCTCCTCCATGTTTTACGGTGGGAAATACACATGCGGAGATCATACGTTCACCCACACGCGTCTTTTACTCTGCACCCTGATCTCTCTTTTGACAAACATATCAAGACTGTTTCAAGGACAGCTTTTTCCCATTTACGTAACATTGCAAAAATCAGAAATGTTCTGTCCAAAAATGATGCAGAAAGGTTGGTCCATGCTTTTGTTGCTTCTAGGTTAGACTACTGCAATGCTCTACTTTCCAGCTACCCGGATAAAGCACTGAACTTCAGTTAGTGCTAAATACGGCTGCTAGAATCCTGACTAGAACCAAAAAATGTGATCATATTACTCCAGTGCTAGCCTCCCTACACTGGCTTCCTGTTAAGGCAAGGGATGATTTCAAGGTCATACTGCTAACCTACAAAGCATTACATGGGCTTGCTCCGACCTATCTTTCCGAGTTGGTCCCATCTTTTTCTCCTGGCCCCATCTGTCTCAGCCTCCAGTATTTATGCTGCAGTAGGTTATGTGTTGGGGGGCTAGGGTCAGTCTGTTATATCTGGAGTATTTATCCTGTCTTATCCGGTGTCCTGTGTGAATTTAAGTATGCTCTCTCTAATTCTCTATTTCTCTCTTTCTTTCTCCCTCTCTCTCTCGGAGGACCTGAGCCCTAGGACCATGCCTCAGGACTACCTGGCATGATGACTCCTTGTTGTCCCAGTCCACCTGGCTGCTGCTCCAGTTTCAATTGTTCTGCCGGCGGCTATGGAACCCTGACCTGTTCACTGTGATTACTATTATTTGACCATGCTGGTCATTTATGAACATTTGAACATCTTGGCCATGTTCTGTTATAATCTTCACCCGGCACAGCCAGAAGAAGACTGGCCACCACACATAGCCTGGTTCCTCTCTAGGTTTGTTCCTATGTTTTGGCCTTTCTATGGAGTTTATCCTAGCCACCGTGCTTCTACACCTGCATTGCTTGCTGTTTGGGGTTTTAGGCTGGGTTTCTGTACAGCACTTTGATATATCAGCTGATGTAAGAAGGGCTATAAGTAAATTTGATTTGATTTTGACATAGACACAGCGGTTCGAACCAAAAATCTCAAATTTGGACTCCAGACCAAAGGAAAAATGTCCACTGGACTAATGTCCATTGCTCATGTTTCTTGGCCCAAGCAAGTCTCTTTTTCTTATTGGTGTCCTTTAGTAGTAGTTCCTTTGCAGCAATTCGATAATGAAGGCCTGATTCACACAGTCTCCTCTGAACAGTTGATGTTGAGATGTGTCTGTTACTCAAAATTGAGCTCAGGTGCATCCGGTTTCCATTGATCATCCTTGAGATGTTTCTACAACTTGATTGGAGTCCACCTGTGCTCAATTCAATTGATTATACATTATTTGGAAAGGCACACACCTGTCTATGTAAGGTCCCACAGTTGACAGTGCATGTCAGAGCAAAAACTAAGCCATGAGGTCGAAAACATTGTCCATAGAGCTCAGAGGCAGGAATTTGTCGAGGCACAGATCTGGGGAAGGGTACCAAAAAAATGCCTGCAGCATTGAAGGTCCCCAAGAACACAGTGGCCTCCATCGTTCTTAAATAGAAGAAGTTTGGAACCACCAAGACTTTTCCTAGAGCTGACTGCCCAGCCAAACTGAGCAATCGGGGGAGATCGGCCTTGGTCAGAAGGACAACCATCTCCACCAAATCAGGCCTTTATGGGAGAGTGGCCAGACAGAAGTCACTCCTCAGTAAAAGGCATATGACAGCCCACTTGGAGTTTGCCAGAAGGCACCTAAAACACTCAGATCATGATGAAACCAAGATTATACTATTTGGTCTGAATGCCAAGCGTCACGTCTGGAGGAAACCAGGCACCGTTCATTACCTGGCCAATACCATCCCTAAGGTAAAGCATGGTGGTGGCAGCATCACCGGCAGGGACTGTGAGAATCGTCAGGATCAAGGCAAAGATGAACGGAGCAAAGTACAGAGAGATCCTTGATGAAAACCTGCTCCAGCACGCTCAGGACCTCAGCCTGGGGCGAAGGGTCACCTTCCAACAGGACAACAACCCTAAGCACACAGCCAAGACAACACAGGATTGGCTTCGGGACAAGTCTCTGAATGTACTTGAATGACCCAGCCAGAGCCCAGACTTGAACCGGATCAAACATCTCTGGAGAGACATGAAAATAGCTGGGCAGAGACGCTCCCGGTCCAAACTGACAGAGCTTGAGAGGATCTGCAGAGAAGAATGGGAAAATCTCCCCAAATACAGGTGTGCCAGGCTTATAGTCATACCCAAGAAGAATCGCTGCCAAAGGTACTTCAACAAAGTACTGAGTAAAGGGTCTGAATTATGTACAGTTGAAGTCGGAAGTTTTGGTGTCATTAAAAATTGTTTTTCAACCATTCCACAAATGTATTGTTAACAAACTATAGTTTTGGCAAGTCGGTTAGGACATCTATATTGTGCATGACACAAGTAATTTTCCAACAATTGTTTACAGACAGATTGTTTCACTTATAACTCACTGTATCACAATTCCAGTGGGTCAGAAGTTTGGATAACAACTTGGGAAATTCCATAAAATTATGTCATGGCTTTAGAAGCTTCTGATTGGATCAACTGGTGGTGTACCTGAGGATATATTTCAAGGCCTACCTTCAAACTCAGTGCCTCTTTGCTTGACATCATGGGAAAATCAAAATAAATCATCCAAGATCTCAGAAAAAAACATTGTAGAACACAAGTCTGACTCTTCCTTGGAGGCAATTTCCAAATGCCTGAAGGTACCACGTTTATCTGTAAAAACAATAGTACGCAAGTATGAACATCATGGGACCACGCAGCCGTCATACCGCTCAGGAAGGAGACGCATTCTGTCTCCTAGAGATGAACATACTTTGGTGTGAAAAGTGCAAATCAATCCCAGAACACTAGCTAAGGACCTTGTGAAGATGCTGGAGGAAATGGGTATGAAAGTATCTATATTCACATATCCTATATCGCCACTGCTTCAAAACCGCCATAAAAAAGCCAGACTACGGTTTGCAACTGCACATGGGGACAAAGATCTTACTTTTTAGATAAATGTCCTCTGGTTTGATGAAACAAAAATAGGTTGCTTTGGTGCAGGAGGAACTGGTGAACTTCACAAAATAGATGGCATCATGAGGGAGGAAAATTATATGGATATACTGAAGCAACATCTCAAGAAATCAGTCAGGAAGATAAAGCATGTTCGCTAATGGACAATGACCCCAAGCATACTTCCAGTTGTGACAAAATGGCTTAACTTCTTTGGGATAGGGGGCAGCATTTTCACTCTTGGATGAATAGCGTGCCCAGAGTGAACTGCCTCCTACTCAGTCCCAGATGCTAATATATGCATATTATTATTTGTATTGGATGAAAACACTCTGAAGTTTCTAAAACTGTTTGAATGATGTCTGTGAGTATAACAGAAGTCATATGGCAGGCAAAAACCTAAGAAAAAATCCAAACAGGAAGTGGGAAATCTGAGGTTTGTAGTTTTTGAACTCAGACCCTATTGAATTCACAGTGGGATATGGGTTATTTTTGCACTTCCTAGGGCTTCCACTAGATGTCAATCGTCTTTAGAACGTTGTTTCAGGCTTCTTGTGTGAAGGGGGGCCGGATGGGAGCTGTTTGCCTAAGGGGTCTGCCAGCAGCCTCGTTCTCAGTCGCGCGCATTTCACATGAGAGGTATCTCTTGTTCCATTGCTTTTCTACAGACAATGGAATTTTCCGGGTTGGAACATTATTGAACATTTATGATAAAAACATCATAAAGATTGATTCTATACTTAGTTCGACAAGTTTCTTCGACCTGTAATATAACTTTTTGAATTTTTCGTCCGACTGGACCTGAACGCGCTTTTGGATTTGTTTACCAAACGCCCTAACAAAAGAAGCTATTTGGACATAAATGGACATAAATGGTCATTATCGAACAAAACAATCATTTATCATTTATTGTACTAAGATTATTGGGAGTGCATTCGGTTGAAGATCATCAAAGGTAAGTGAATATTTATAAAGCTATTTATGACTAATGTTGACTGCGCAACATGGCGGATATTTATTTTGGCTGGTTTGGGCTCTGAGCGCCGTTCTCAGATTATGCTATTTCCGTAAAGTTTTTTTTTCTAACTGACACAGCGGTTGCATTAAGGAGATCTAAAGTTCCATGCATAACACTTGAATTTTCATCAACATTTATAACGAGTATTTCTGTGAATTCATGTGGCTCTCTGCAATATCACTGCATGTTTTGGAACTTCTGAACATAACACTGTAATGTTATGTAACCAATGTAAAATAAGATTTTTGGATATAAATATTAACTTTACTGAACAAAACATACATGTATTGTGTAACATGAAGTCCTATGAGTGTCATCTGATGAAGATCATCAAAGGTTAGTGATTCATTTTATCTCTATTTGTGCTTTTTGTGACTCCTCTCTTTGGCTGGAAAAATTGCTGGGTTTTTTTGTGAGTTGGTGGTGACCTAACAATCGTTTGTGGAGTTTTCGCTGTAAAGCATTTTTGAAATCAGACACTGTGGCTGGATTGACGAGAATTTTATATGTAAAATGGTGCCTAATACTTGTATGTTTGAGAAATTTGATTTATGAGATTTCAGTTGATTTGTCCCAGTAGGTTAAGAAAAACAAAGTCAAGGTATTGGAGTGGCCATCACAAAGCCCTGACCTCAATCCTATAGAAAATTTGTGGGGAGAACTGAAAAAGTGTGTGCAAGCAAGGAGGCCTACAAACCTGACTCTGTTACACCAGCTCTGTCAGGAGGAATGGGCCAACATTTACCCAACTTATTGTGGGAAGCTTGTGGAACGTTTGACCCAAGTTAAACCATTTTAAAGGCAATGCTACCAAATACTATTTGAGTGTATGTACTGGGAATGTGATGAAAGAAATAAAAGCTGAAAGAAATAATTCTCTCTACTATTATTCTGACATTTCATATTTTAAAATAAAGTGGTGATCCTAACTGACCTAAAAACAGGACATTTTTACTAGGATTAAATGTCAGGAATTGTGGAAAAACTGCATTTCAATGTATTTGGCTAAGGTGTATGTAAACTTCCAACTTCAACTGTAAATGTGATAGTATTATTTTTAATGCATTTGCAAAAATGTCTAAAACCTGTTTTTGTTTTGTCATTATGGGGTATTGTGTGTAGATTGATGAGTGGGGGAAAACATTTTTTTTAATCCATTTTAGAATAAGGTTGTAACATAACAACATGTGGAAATAGTGAAGGGGTCTGAATACACTGTACATATGAAATGGGTCAAACAGAACGGAAAATGCCGCACACTGCTGCTCATGCTCCCAGGTGATATTTATTAACAACGTTTCAACCCTTAGGACCTTCATCAGGCATCCATATCTCAGGTGTTTGTGGAAGGTCCTATATATAGGGGCAGTACTCAGTGACATCGCATTAATTTCTGTTTTCCATGAGTTTGCCTGCAACTCCAGCACTCCCCCGGGACTGCCACGCAGAACAGAAGAAAATATCAGCGCATGGCAAGAAGCTCGAGATTTGCCCATGGAGATAACAGGGAAAATTCTAGAAAGTTGAGTGAAGTTAACGCTATCAATATTTCCCGTTACTGTGCCAATTGTGATCGAATCAACGCGATATTAGCCACTTTTAATGCAACATACCGAAACAAAACGAACTATGCAAGAGATTTTGTTGTAGGAAGAACGCATCGGGGTAGGATTCTATTGCGCACGACTCAGCCCGTACTCTAAACAGACCAGTGCGGTATTTTGAGACAGGCTTGAATAAGCTAAGTAGTCAACAGGCAGAGGGTAGAATAATGTATTGTTCTCTGTAATAATGGTAAGGGAATAACAATGCATTTTATTTTGTTAATTGGTTTCTTGCATCAAACATTTGTTACCTTAAGCATATTGTTTTTCAATAGTCTCATGGAATGTAGGCCTACATTGAACACCACACATTGGCTGTTACTGTTACTGACTGGACGATAGAACAGCCATTTCCATGTTAAAATGTTATGGGGATGCATTTTCTCCATTGTTTTTGATGGTAGGCGACTCTGGTAGGCCTACATTATGATCAAATAGCCACAGTGGCATAAAAAAAACAAAGCGGGTAAAGCCTTAGTGTTGTCCAAGCAGGAAGTTGCACATCATTTTCACAACATTCAAGTTTGCGCTTGTCCAACAAATGTGTCTTCCACATTTAACATTTAACCCTCTGAATCAGAGCGGTGCGGGGGGCTGCCATAATCGACATCCACATCTTCAGGCCCGGGGAACAGTGGGTTAACTGCCTTGCTCGGGGGCAGAACGACAGATTACCTTGTCAGCTCGGGGATTTAATCCAGTAACCTTCCGGTTACTGGCCCAAAGTTCTAACCACTAGGCTATCTGCCGCCTGGGTGGAGGCCGGCTAATGATGGCTATTTAATAGTCTGATGGTAGCGGCCTCCCAAGTCGTCTAAGGCACTGCATTGCAGTGTTAGCTGTGCCACTAGAGATTCTGGGTTCGGGTCCATGCTCTGTTGCAGCCAGCCGTGACCGGGAGACCCTTGGGGCGGCGCACAATTGGCCCAGCGTCGTCCGGGTTAGGGGAGGGTTTGGCCGGCAGGGATGTCCTTGTCCCATCGCACACTAGTGACTCCTGTGGCAGGCCAGGCGCAGTGCATGCTGACACGGTTGTCAGGTGCACTGTGTTTCCTCCAACACATTGGTGCTGTCTTCCAGGTTAATTGGGCATTGTGTCAAGAAACGGTGCAGGGTGGTTGGGTTGTGTTTCGGGGGACGCACGGCTCTCGACCTTCGCCTCTCCTGAGTCCGTATGGGAGTTGCAGCGATGCGACAAGATTATAACTACCACAAAATTGGAGAGAAAACGAGGTAAAAAAAAAGAGGAAAAAATTGTCTGGTCTTGAGGTAGCTGTTTTTCCGTCTCTCTATCCAAGCTTTGATGCACCGGTACTGACCTTGCCTTCTGGATGATAACTGGGTGAATAGGCCATGGCTGAGGTCCTTGATGATCTTGTTGGCACAGGATCGCCTAGAATGTCATTGTATGCTTTAGTGTTGAGATTTCCCTTCGCTGGATCTAAGGGGCCCGCACCATGGTGATCTTAGTGTGGCTGCTCAGCCATGGAAACCAATTTCATGGGTTCTTGTACTGACATTGCTTCCAGAGGCAGTTTGGAACTCAGTGAGTGTTGAAACCGAGGAGAGACAGGTTTTACACACCTCAACACTCGGCGGTCCTGTCCTGTGAGCTTGTGTGGCCTAGCACTTTGTGGCTGAGCCGTTGTTGCTCCTAGACGTTTCCACTTGAAAGACTTTGGTTGCAAGCAGGACTAAGGCAGAGAGGAAGAGGCGAAGTGAGAGTGCTCACTCTCGCCAAAATAAGCCCAATGTGTTTCATATGCGGCTGCTCGCCCACGTTTTATAGTATTTGCAAAGGTGGGTAGAGTACTGAAATCTTAAGTAAAAGTACTGTCACTCAATTGTAATTTGCTCAAGTAAAATTTGACTCCTTAAACTACTCAAGTAACAGTAAAAAGTATCCGGCCAGAAATCGACTTAACTAGGGGGCGGCAGGGTAGCCTTGTGTAGAGCGTTGGACTAGTAACCAAAAGGTTGCAAGTTCATATCCCCGAGCTGAGAAGGTAAAACTCTGTTTTGAGCCTGAACAAGGCAGTTAACCCACTGTTCCTAGGCCGTCACTGAAAATAAGACTTTGTTCTTAACTGACTTGCCTAGTTAAATAAATGTAAATAAAAATAAACTGTGACAGCAGACCAAAATAACAACTTAGTGCAATTTATTTGACATTAATCTATCATTAAAGCCTGACAGCACCATCTTGCAGATGTCCCCCAGCACAGGTACTCTCCCATGAAGACTGACATTAAACAAAGTCTGTAGGCTGTAAGTTACAATTTCAATTATGATAATTCGGTATCGACTTAATCTATCAATGTGCACAATTTCATAATGGTACTGAAATACATGTCACAATATCATGAGGTATGCGATGGTAAAATCATACTAAAAAGATTTACACCAAGTGTAATGTAAAATGTTTCACTCAGAATGAACAGGTAAGTGTTACAACAGTCAATACTGAATTTTCACCATTTGTTACCAGTATGCAAATTAGACATTTTCACCATGGAATGAAATTGATGTCAAGTGTTTTCTATTTTGCCTTTTCCTAACCTGCTATGAAATGTATCCTCATCTTCCAAACATCTCCTTTCCACTGAGGGGTATTTTATTTCTTTGAGAGAGCAAGAGTGAGAAATGTGTGGGAGGATGCTGAGCTTAACTGACCCATTGATCCAGCTAACATTAGCTACCTACATGGTCGACACGGCTAGATAGCTTAGACAGTTTACTTAGTGGCAACCTAATATGATAGCTACTTCCACACACATCTGATTAAACTATTCAAGCTTTGTGCCAATGACAAGGTCGCTAGTTGACCAACTAACAGATCATATGACTAAAAACAGGAGATTCAACTTTTTGTCAGATTCTGGGTTTGCCAAAGTTAGCTAAGTAGCCATTTGATTTGTACTTCTCCTCAAAACACAATTAACAGTAGGCTGGGCAGCAGCGTAGCCTAATGATTAGAGCATTGAACTAGTAACTGGAAGGTTGCGAGTTCAAACCCCTGAGCTGACAAGGTACAAATCTGTCGTTCTGCCCCTGAACAGGCAGTTAACCCACTGTTCCCAGGCCGTCATTGAAAATAAGAATGTGTTCTTAACTGACTTGCCTGGTTAAATAAAGGTAAAAAATATATATATCTTAGAAATAGTTATCTTACTCCAGAAATATAATATTAAAAGGCCGAAGGTAAAGTGCAACTTACCTCTGATCACGTCTGGCTAAGAACCCAATAACAAAAATATGAAGACACCTGCTTCACTTCAATAGTCATACAGATTTAAAGGGGAACCAATAGCATCAATTCATGGAAATATTTTTTTAATCATGTTTGGTTGGGAGGTTTGTGTCTGTCAGCAATAATATAATAAATCTACACTGACAAAACATGTAAAGCGCTGGTCCCATGTTTCATGAACTGAAATAAAATTTTCCATACACACAAAATGCTTATTTCTCTCAGATTTTGTGCACAAATTGGATTACATCTGTGTTAGTGAGCGTTTTCTCCTTTGCCAAGATAATCCATCCACCTGACAGGTGTGCCGCATCAAAAAGCTGATTAAACAGCATGATCAATACACAGGTGCGCCTTGCTGAGGACAATAAAAAGGCCACTAAAATGTCCAGTTGTGTCACACAACACAATGCCATAGACGTCTCAAGTTGAGGGCGCGTGCAATTGGCATGCTGACTGCAGGAATGTCAGGCAGAGCGGTTGCCAGATAATTTAATTATAATCTACCATAAAGCCCCTCCAACCTTGTTTGAGAGAATTTTGCAGTACGTCCAACTGGCCTCAAAACCACAGACCACGAGTAACCACGCCAGCTCAGGACCTCCACCGGAAAAACTCATTTTTATTGGTGGGCTTGGCTCCCCAGTCGGTGCACCCCTGCCCAGTCATGTGAACTCCATAGATTATTAGAGCCTAATGAATTTATTTCAATTGACTTATTTCCTTATGAACTAAGGCAGAAACATAAGACATTGTTGAATGTTGCATTTTATATATTTTTTCAGTATATGTAACGAAAAGGATTTGATCAATTGAAACTTAGTAAAAAGTTAGTTACTTCCCCCAGAAATATCAGAGTAACTAGAAAAGTACTAGTTCCTCCAAAAATATTAAGGGAATTTGTGGACCAGATTCAAACTCATGCCTACTCAGGCACGTGTGCCATTGTCAGTGGCTGTACCCACTGGTTCATGGAAGGAACTGAAATAACCGTTCATTTATTTTGCCTATTGGTTGCCTTGAACATAGAATAAAACAATTGATCTAAAGAAACAGATTTTCCTTTAACGAAGAATACATTATCCCCCACAAATATTGTCCATTTATTATAATCCACATAAGAATTCACACGCGACGCTCTGTAGCTTGCACGTAGCATACATAGGCTACTTGTACTGACACCCAGTGAATCTGCAGTCTAAATGATCGTATAGACTACAAACACAGCTACCAGCTGACTCCTAGCGTCAATTCTAAATACACATTCAAAATCCTTATGGTGCAAGATTATTTTCCTCCTATGACGAAATGGGTCATATTAAGATCCGACGTCTGTACATTATAAACTGTTTAAACGTAATTAGAGCAGTAAAGATACATGTTTTGTCATACCCATGGTATATGGTCTGATATTCCACAGCTTTCAGAGCTCGAACCCCCAAGTTTATCAAATCAAAATCATGAGATAGGGAGACATCCAATGCGATGGTTGCATTTATTTTCAATGAAAACGAGTACTTATAGTCTTTCGACGTAAACATTTCTATTGTTAGTCCAGGCCTCTATTAGTTTCTGCATTGTATATGGGCCGTGTAAACTGACACCACTCACATACTCATGTCAATGGCTTTACGGTACATCACAATCAGACAACATACAGGATAGTGTGCTTTATCATATCCATTTTGCATATCTGCATTTTAATAAAGCCAAGTAAGTTCTGAAAATATTCACATACAGGTTTCTGGATTAACATAAAACAGCACCAGAATTGATTGCATATTTTTTAATATTTAGTACTAGTATACTTGATGGTACCTACATATACCGGTTTGCAAAAATATAAATATACAGGTACTGTACTTAGTTACGTTATTGCTATGCAGGATTAAGGTCTGGCCTAGTTTGGCTCAGAATTCAGACCCCACTCTATGAGGTGTACGGCCATTGTCTTATGTCAGATAGCGTAATGAAATGTCTACACTTGTCGGTTGAATGTCACGTAGGAGTGACGCCACCTGATGTAAGACAATGGTGTTTGGCTGGTGAGGAGTCGAGTCCACCTACATTACCAGTAAATGCTTATCTATTAACATTACATTAACTGACAATATCAGAGAACAAGGTAACAACACAACTTAGTACCAAAAAACAGTGAAGTTCAAAGTCCATGATTTGTTGTTGTGCCTTCTGTTATAAATCAGTGATGGTGAGCAAAACACATCAGTAAGTCTCAAACTACAAAAAGAACCAGGTGTATAAAAAACATGTTCCAAATTATAACATTAATGATCCTAGAGAAGGGAATGGCCACTGTCAGCAAGTTAGCTCTCTCGGTCTCCTGTCCCATCAGGGTCTTTGGTCCATGTGCACAATGTCATGAAGGAATGTCAAAAAAACAAACGTTGACGTCACTATGATGATGGAAGACAAATCCATGGTCGGCTTGGCATACTGGGCTCATACATTAACTGAAAGAAAATGACAAAGAAAATGACCACAAATGACAAAATAAAAGTGAATGGTAACACACTGGAGTGAAATAATGCAAATCATATACATTCCACATTCACATTCTTTCAGAAAAATGTATGACTTCATGAAGATGAAGTATAATGAAGGTGAAAGAGAAGACAGAAAAAAAGAAAGGTCAGAAAATGTGTGGATTGTGCCTCAGAATCAATATAATGTCAGTACAGAATAATTAATGAAGGAGTGATAATTCAGAGCTGTCAGGAGAGGGAGCCCTTCAACTCCATTTTGAAGACCACTCATGAAAAATGCCAGTGTAAATGTAAAGTGCTAACAAAACTGTTAAGAAGAGATCGAAATTTACACAATAGTTACCGGGAGGAAAATGGGGGAGCGTCATGCCTCTTCAATTTCAGTCGGGGGGGGGGGGGGGGGGGGGGGTTAATATGTTTTTTTTTATTTAGTCTAGGGGAGGGTCGTGTAATTTGTACATTGATGAAATGCCTCATGCTCAGGGTTTGAGAATTAATTGCTTATTATAGTATCTCATGTGTGCGCAATGCTGCCCCTTATCCCCGATTCTCTGCTGGGTGCGCAATATCTAGCACGCCTAGTGTGGTCTCAATCAAATGATCCATGGCCTAGGCTATACAACAAGCATACTGGGAGAAGCACAGGGCAAAGTTATATTTTTAAGAAAATGTACTTTGAGTTTTTGCACTGCTGGGATGGTGTGTGTGTGATATATATAAAAAAATATATAAAAAATAAACACTAGGCTACACTGCATTACACATTGCGATGGATAGGCGTTCCCATTCATGGTTTGACTGACATTCAGAGGGAGCGCTACAACTTTCTATAGCCGAGAATCCGTGGTGTAGTGTTGTTTTTCTTTTAGGTGAGAGCAAAATAAATAATTCAGTGACAATCATTTCTCAGATCAAAGTTTGTACCTACAGATTGAATACTTAAATGATAATCCCGAGAAGCCGGTGTTTGGAGGATATATTAACACTGGTGTTGAGGGCCGGTGTTATCATATTATCCATTAGATGGAGACTGTAGAAGCAATAAAAAAAAAAGTTGTGTGACTGCCTCACAGAGCCTGTTACTCTATTTGGATACATCCATAACAATCAGCTAATGATGTGCAATTTCACCTGGCATAGAAAATGTTGCATAAAATAATAAGTGATGAGTAGGTCTATCAGATGTAGGCAACATCTTGATGAGGGCTATTTTGAGCGCCCTTTGAACCGTGGTGCTGAATGGATAGCAGTAGTCACATATCATTCTAAATTCCACTGCGCAAGGGGGTCCGTGGAGTTTTATGGACATCAAGGCAGACACACAAAAAAATGTGGATCCTAGATCTTGTGATAAGGTTTGTGCGATGGATCAGTTTGTCTGCATATGCAGTAGTGGTGGTACTCCGATAGTAGGGCGAGTTCAAGTCTGGTCATACAAGACTGTTGACGACAGCCGTTTTAGAAACCCCTGGTAGAGATGTCTGTGGCTGTTCCTGTTATGTTGGACCTGGCACGCTTAAAGTGTTCATGCCTCCGACCGACAGGCATCAGCACAATAGCAAAAAATAATAATAATAATAATAATTACAGCGGATACGGCCTCAGTGTTCATAGTAAACGTGCGATGGAAGTTGCACTGAATTTTACAACATTCATGTTTGCACTCAGCAGACCTGAAATTTGCGCAGTGCCACTTTTTTTGAGGGAACAGTTTTTTCAAGTGTTCAGGGAGAGTTGAGTAAAAATATATTTTACTACCATTTAAACTTCAGAGAGTTACCATTTTCTCCAGGTATCCCTCATAAATAACGTACAATCCCTAATGTAGTGAAAACCCAAGCACTACCTCAGGAACTATGAAATCTGTCAGACTAACCACAAAATGGATGAACGGTTTCACTAATAACTGCCAATGCACATATTATCCACTAGATGGAGACTTTACAAGCTAAAAAAAAGTGTCTTGACTGCCTCACAGAGAACCTGTCTCTCTCCAACTAGGAACTGCTAAGGTCAGGTATTTTCCATAAGTCTGTCTGCTCATATTCATATAACTATTTCAGTGTACAATAAATACATCACCCTGGTATGGAATTTGGGGGGACGGAGGGGAAGGCCCCTCATGATCACGGTATATACTCTTAAGTCAATCCACTGCTATCTGTGATCTCAATTCAATCCTTTGGGGAGAAAGGGAGGACAAAGGGACTTTGAAGCTAAACCATAGGGTAAGAGAAGGGAGGAATAAAGGGAGAGCGAGTGGAAGAGGACAGGAACTTGCTTACTTTTTCTTGTCCTTGTCCTTCTTGAGTGGCTGGGCTAAGGACAACGTCTCAGCTGCCACCTTCCTGCGGTTGAAGGCGTTCATTTCCTCTTCCAGTTCCCGCCTCTTCTCCTCCACCTTCCTCTTCTCCTCCTGGTGCATATGCTTCAGCTGCTCAAATTTGCTGTGCAACTGATTGGGGCAGATAGATAAGATGTCAGGCCAAGAGATAAAACTTGATTATCTACAAACCAAATATATATCAAAAAGGTCAGCACAGGTATAAATATGCAGTTACATTTGACAGTATGTAGGTGTCAATGTCAACATTCAGTACCAGTCAAAAGTTTGGACACACCTACTCATTCAAGTGTTTTTCTTTATTTTTCACTATTTTCTAAATTGTATAATAATAGGAAGACACCACAACTTTGAAATAACACATATGGAATCATGTATAAATGTACAAAATATATTTCACACTTGAGATTCGTCAAAATCTGTCAAGGCAAAGGGTGGCCTTTGCCTTGACAGATTTGCATACTCTTGGTATTCTCTCACCCAGCTTTTAATTTTACCTTTATTTAACCAGGCAAGTCAGTTAGGAACATATTCTTATTTTCAATGACGGCCTGGGAACAGTGGGTTAACTGCCTGTTCAGGGGCAGAACGACAGATTTGTACCTTGTCAGCTCGGGGGTTTGAACTCGCAACCTTCCGGTTACTAGTCCAACGCTCTAACCACTAGGCTATGCTGCAGCTTCATGAGGTAGTCACCTAGAATGCATTTCAATTAACAGGTGTGCCTCATTAAAAATTAATTTGTGGAATTTCTTTCCTTCTTAATGAGTTTGAGCCAATCAGTTGTGTTGTGACAAGGTGGGGGGGTATAGAGAAGATAGCCCTATTTGGTAAAAGACCAAGTCCATATTATGGCAAGAACAGCTAAAATAAGCAAAGAAAAATGAGTCCATAACTTTAAGACATGAAGGTCTGTCAATGCGGAAAATGACAATAACTTAAAGTTTCTTCAAGTGCGGTTGCTAAAAAACATCAAGCGCTATGATAAAACTGGCTCTCATGAGGACCGCCACAGGAAAAGAAGACCCAGAGTTACCTCTGCTGCAGAGGATAAGTTCATTCGAGTTACCGGCCTCAGAAATTGCAGCCCAAATAAATGCTTCAAAGAGTTCAAGTAACAGCCATCAACATCAACTGTTCAGAGGAGACTGCATGAAACAGGCCTTCATTGTCTAATTGCTGCAAAGAAACCACTACTGAAAGACACCAATAAAATGAGACATGCTTGGGCCATGAAACACGAGCAATGGACATTAGACCGGTGGAAATCTGTCCTTTGGTCTGATGAGTCCAAATTTGAAATTTTAGGTTCCAATCACCGTGTCTTTGAAACTTGGAGAAGGTGAATGGATGATCTCTGCATGTGTAGTTCACACCGTGAAGCATGGAGGTGGTGGTGTCATGGTGTGGGGGTGCTTTGCTGGTGACACTGTGGTTTATTTAGAATTCAAGGCACACTTCACCAGCATGGCTACCACAGCATTCTGCAGCGATATGCCATCCCATCTGGTTTGAGCTTAGTGGGACTATAATTTTAAGTTTTATAAGGGCTATTTGACCAAAAAGGAGAGTGATTGTGCTGCATCAGATGACCTGGCCTCCACAATCATTTGACCTCAACCCAATTGAGATGGTTTGGGATGAGTTGGACTGCAGAGTGAAGGAAAAGCAGCCAACAAGTGCTCAGCATATGTGGGAACTCCTTCAAGACTGTTGGAAAAGCAAAAGCTGGTTGAGAGAATGAATGCCAAGAGTGTTCAAAGCTGTCATCAAGGCAAAGAGTGGCTACTTTGAAGAATCTAAAATGAAATAACACTTTATTGGTTACTACATAATTCCATGTGTTATTTCATAGTTGTCTTCAATAAATTAAGAAAATCACTTGAATGAGTAGATGTCCAAACTTTTGACAGGTACTGTATGTGCAACAACTGAATCCTACATAAGACCGCAAACTCATTTCCTTCACCCCCCACCTTCCTCCTCTTTCCCAGCCAGCAGCCACACCCTCACCTCTCTCTCCTTTTCTTTCAGCTCTGCCTCAGTCTCCTTCACTTTGTTGACAAACATCTGTCTCATCTCCTCCTCCTTCTTCTGCAGGTCTCCCATGAACTCTTTCCTCTTGGCTTCGTAGGTCTCCTGGAGGCTGTGGACAGGACAAACAAAGAAGTGGCTTACTACATATCAGACGAACTACAGCTTGGACTAACTCGCAAAGGAATTACCATTTTTAAATCACTCACAGAGCATCTTTACATGCTGAACTCAGATTCATTGGTCTGCTTTCTTATAACATATGACTACACAATTCATTTCAGTGTTTGTGTGTTCTGTGATCAGCCTTGCTGCCTCACCTGAACGGCTCACAGTCAGGGTCTGTATCTTTGAATCCCATCTCCTCCAGTTTGCAGCGGCGGTAGAGCTCGTAGTGGCGGGCATGAGTCTGCTCCCTCAGGTCCTCCATGTTCACCCTGATCAGCATCTCACGCAGCTTCACAAAGTCACAGTGGCTCTCGTTCTCCACTGGACGGGACAGCACAGAGACAATGCAATGTCAACGAGACTATGTTACTAACATCTGAGGTCACAGGCACCACCCTCAACCACGGTCAATGAATCTACATGAGTGATATACAAGTTCAATGGGTCCACGTTGTGGGACTCCTGCAATTGATTAATGATAAACTAGCTGCTGTAAGATAACTCTCCTCTCAGAGTAGGAGTAGCATCACATTAACTGAGGAAAGCACAGTACGATTGAGGGGAAACATGGGGATATTTGGCAAGAGTAGTGTACATTAATTAGAAAAAAAAGGACAACGTTCAGAGGTTATGGTCCACTAACTCAGAGTCAAAGAGTTCTCAGGCATCCAATCATGTGAGGACTGGAGCAGGAAGTCTTTCCTGCTTTTCACACTGACATAAGTGGGGGAGGATTTGCCCAGAGGAAGGTCATGGACTCCATGGCTACAGTGGTATACTGCAGGATATAGTGGAAATAAATACTGTATCAACCCCAGCTGTGAGCGCTGTGCTGGATGTAAGGATGTGGTAAAAAAACAAAGTGCCAATTAGCACAGCGTTTAGTGTGGAACATGATCACTTTCGACATGAAAGTCACTACACCTTCAGTATACAGAGAACGTGAAAATACTTTGAGAGAAATGACATACACAGACAAATGACCTCCACTTTGAAGTCTTTGGAGATGAGAAATGTGGAAGAAAATGGCTGACATCTGGCATCTAACAACCTCTCTGGTAAACTCTCCCCGCTGAGATCCGGGGTGCAATTTGCTGACCCCCGGGAAACCCAGAGTTGCCAGGGCAGGGGAGAAACACATTACACTCTGCACAGAAATAGTTGGGAGGGAAGAAATACCAGCAGTCTGCCATCTGTCATAGTTGTCTGGGGTTCAGAGATAACAAGAAAGATATCCTGAGGTGAAATTTTAAAAAGCACTCCCCCCCCCCCCCTAAGGAACACGTATATGCATCTTCTGTTTCCCTCGAAAATGCTCACAAGCCGTGCAGGACTCATTAGAACAGAGTGGACAAGACCAGGCACCAAACCAGACGAGGGGGAAGACAGAAGATCATCCAAAATTATTTCCAGATGATCTTCTGAACTTCCCAATACCTTTCTGATGTATTTGAATCACTTCAAACCACACTTTCTTCAGATTGAAATGCTTTCAAAAGTACGGTCAGACTGATTGGTAATAAGCCGTCATAGTCCCAATTCAAAAAGCAAAAACTGGCAGTTGCTTACATCACTTTGGGAACCTCTGACTTAATCATTTTCTATCTAGCCTATAATTTATCACCCTATTGATTGATGGAAATCATCTGCTACACGCTTAACCTATGAGGCAGGCTTTATAAATAAACCTAAACCACAGTCCTTGAAGGATTGTGGATTGGAAACAAGCCACAGGATAATGGAGAGAGCGTTCTGAATCAAACTCCCAGCTGGGTTCAAATATTAGGGTCACACTGTTGCTTTTATGATTTTTGTCTTGCTGCTTTTTGTTCTATGTTGCTATGTCTGTATGCTTCGTCTTGCTTGTCCTATGTTGCTATTTTCTATATTGTAATTGTTTTTAATAACCTGCCCAGGGACTGTGGTTGAAAATTAGCTGACTGGCTAAAACCGGCACTTTTACTGAAACGTTGATTAATGTACACTGTCCCTGTAAATAAAAATAAACTCAACACTAAAAGAATTCTCACAACAGTGCTCAGTGACAAGATCAAATTACAGCGTTTAGCCATCCCTGTCGACCACAGCTAAACATCTGCAAACAAAGCAAACAATGTAGCAGTGTCCCTGTAGTAATACTACCAATAGATGTAGCAGTGTCCCTGCAGTAATGCTACCAACAGTGCATTCATCGGTCTCTGACATTTTCCAAAGACACTAGGGACTGATTCCTGAACAGTGGTTCTCTCCTGAAATGAAAAGAAGCAAAAAGAGGTACAGAAGGAGAGGTACTCACCTTGCACTACTCCCCAAGGATACTGCCTGGCCCGCACCGTTTTGTTCCCCACTTTGACCTCCTCGATGCTCCCCACCACAGCGAATGGGAGGTGAGCCTGAAAGAGTTCAGAGGTCAAGAGGTTAGTCAGGTTACAGATTTGACCAGAAGCAGCTTCCACGACACCCATCACTCTCACACAGGTTACACTTCCTTCCTCACAGCATAGCCAACATTTTTACTGGACAGGTCTAACTGCTTAGACAGATGTCCATGGAAGACAGGGGGAAAAAAGCAGACAGGCGATAAACTTTGGCTGTACCAACGTTGCCATAGACCACACAAGAGTAACTCTAAACAGTGTTGACATATACGTTACTTCAGTTACTGTGTTTAACATCTAGCCAGCTTTATTTAGAGGCATGTCTTGTTGGTCTGATTAAACATATGGGCCCGATTGCAACAGAGATGTGGAAGCTGCGGATTACCTGCAGGTTACAGCTGGATTTCTTAACACTCTACTACCGGGAGATTACACAGAGCTCCAAGCTAAAATAACCCTGGTTGCAATGAAAAAAGCTGCGGAAATAAAACTAGAAGACCAGCTGATCTGACGCTGTTACTGTCAAGCCGGCTTAACACTAGACAATGGAAATGGCAATTGTCTGCGTTTACTACTCCCACCCCAGTGGAGAAAACATCCTATCAGGAACAACGAAATATAAATATATTTTTTTTTAAAGAGAAGAGTGTGACATATTATGACTGGAAATGTAGCCTGTTAATTACAATGGATTCTAACTTTGCGAAAATAACGTTCTTGAAGGTCAACTTTATATTAATTCATTAAAGTTACATGGATTGCAGCAACATGTGCGACAGACATTGCTTCTTCAGTAAAGTACAATATGCCACAATAGGCCCACTGCCTAATTAATGTAGCACTATACAAAATGATAAGGTTCATTATTGACTTATCACATTCTACAAAAAAATAAACTCCGCTGTCTGCACAATATTAGAATAAAATACAATGATTCAAAATACAACTACCACAATTTTGTTTCAAATCTCAAATGTGTAGTTTACAGTTCAGGAATATTTATTTTTCCCCTCTTGATAAGAAATGGCCATATTCAAGTCAGACAAGTAAAATCATTAATGGATTACATAAATAGTCAACAATTTTTTTTTATCCAACACCATGATTTTTTACCATTCATAAATGTGCAGGGTAGGCTACATTGCCATTGTAGATTTGCTGTGATAAATGAGTAAATGAAATACTTTATTTCAGTTGTACTGAATGATTGTCAAATACATAAATCGCAAGATCAAATTGTTCCAATGATAATACCCACCAGAGGACGAAATCATCTTGAAAAATGTTGGTCGCAATCAGGACTAAAGATTATGAGGTCCACGTTATGGGACGGTAAAATCGGTGGCGGGTGATGGTTGTAATTGAGATCAGATGTGTGGTTGATTTGAGCATGTAATGATGGTGAAAGCCCTTTCCACTCACAGCACGCGTCATTCCGAATACGATTTGAATATGACAGAGTTCGTCATTTATAAGCGCCTAAATTGGAACACAGTGGCTGTACAGTAAGACGCTATACAGAGTTCAGGTTCTCCACTTCACTGCATGGTTTTTGACTGACGGTAGTTATAAACTTGAGTACCGTGCGCGACAAAAAGATGCCCCTCCCCTTCTGCTAATTAAGATACCTTGTTCACGTTCGTTGTTATCCGAGTGAGGTCAACGTTGAGAATTATAATAAATACAGCTTTGATGTCATACAAGCAAACCACACACCCATGAGTCCCAAATGTGAACTTCACATCTCCATATTTGAAAACTACATTTGCAGTATCAATGATTATGATCGTTATGTTTGATCCACAGCAATGACGGGATGCGTCTGCCATGGAACACACACTCAAATGCACTCATGACTCCATTCTATGTGCAACAAAATTACAGTCGGTTTGTCTGAAATGCCTTCGAAAGCCTAACACTGTAAAATTGTATTTTAGAACTTAGCAAGCCATGTCAGCAGTAGAATAAGCTTTTAAATGATGCCCACCTGACCCAGATTGCGATTTATAATGGACCATTTTTGGATTGCGTAAAACAGTAATTGTCTGATGGTGGGCACAGTTTGGAGAGATGTGAGGCCACTTATTTTTTTATTATCTTGCACCTACTCCCACATTTCAAAGAATATATTTATGTTGCTGAACATATTTTCAGATTTCGTTATTGACCAATGCTGTGAAAAGTACAGTAAAGATCAAGTGCACATCAAATCAACAGCAATGTTTGGATTCATTCTTGTGTCAGGTGAACTGTTGTGTCCTCACCTTTGGTGTGATCATTTCCCCATAATCTCCAGTGGTCACTTTCAATTGCTACCATGCTTTTTATAATTCTTCTGTTAGAAACATTTCAATTTGGCCCTGTGCATATAGGTACATTTCCACGCGTGTGTGTAAGGGCATATCGAGAGATCCCCTGGCGATGATCTAGTGACCAGTGTTGGTGCAACTGGCCCATGGTTCTTTATTGCTCCCAGAATGACCCTGGTCAGTGAGCCATCATGGGGAAAACATGTTCACCAGAAGGAACCTCAAGAATTAAGTGGCAAGCCAAAACTGGCTCGGGCCCAGGCACCGAGGTAATCTAGCCTGAACACAGCGCTATAGGGTACGTCCCAAATGGCACCCTAATCCCGATTTAGTGCACTACATTTGATCAGGGCCCATAGGGCTCTGGTCAAAAGTAGTGCACTATAGTATATAGGGTGCCATTTGGGACACAACAATAGACAGGACAGAACAACAACTCCTGTTCTGTCTGCTCTACCAATGCCAGGCAGCCAATTCATTTACATCAGGGATGGGCAACTTTAATGAGGGTGGGGGCTGCAGTGGCTCGCGGGTCTGCAGGCCCACATCCATACCCACACACGCAGAACTGATTTGTGCAATCAATCTATTTGTGCAGTCAACCGCAAAGTCTAAGCTGTTGTGGGCTGGGAGAGCCCCCTCATACCATGGATCATTTAGCTATTTGAATTTTAGGATCCCTTTAGGTATCTTTTTTTGTGGGGTTAAGATATTGAATTTGGCCTTCAATACTATAGCCCATAGAAACACATTGAACAACACATTCATGAATTGCAAAAAAGACAGGCACAAAAATAAGGTTTAAAAGTGTCTGTCCTGTATCAAGGAGAAAGCTCCGGATATGACTTTTTGGACACATATTTAACCCCTTATTTTTGTTGGCACAAAACTACATCCATTTCTTTGTATGGGTTACTTTCAGACGAGTGACACTTGAGTGGGTCGTAGAGCTAAACGGAGAACACCATAGTGTTCATGAGTCTCCTCTTCCCTGGTCTCTAGATTAAACCGACAGATTTTGATGGGGATGTTTGTATTACGTTACTGATATTGACTCTTATGAATTAAAAACGACTTAACACACAGTTCAGACACCGAATAGAAATTAAGAGAAGGCTGGCATGATTGAAAGCTTTTCTTAAAAGATGCACTATGCAGAAAGGGCTCTGTCATTTCCTGGACTGCTCTAGAGGAGATCTGCATGGAGGAATGGGCCAAAATACCAGCAACAGTGTGTGAAAACCTTGTGAAGACTTACAGAAAACGTTTGTCATTGCCAACAAAGGGTATATAACAAAGTATTGAGAGACTTTTGTTATTGACCAAATACTTGTTTTCCACCATAATTTGCAAATAAATTCATTAAAAATCCTACAATGTGATTTTCTGGATATTTTTTTCTCATTTTGTCTGTCATAGTGTAAGTGTACCTATGATGAAAATTACAGGCCTCATCTTTTTAAGTGGGAGAACTTGCACAATTGGTGGCTGACTAAATACATTTTTGCCCCACTGTACATATTACCGTTCAATATTTTGGGGTCACTTAGAAATGTCCTTGTTTTGTCAATTTAAAACATCAAATTGATCAGAAGGATGAACCAGACTCGTGGAGGTGGAGGTTTCTGAGATCTTGGCTGATTTCTTTTGATTTTCCCATGATGTCAAGCAAAGAGCAAAGCACTGAGTTTGAAGGTAGGCCTTGAAATACATCCACAAGTACACCTTCAATTGACTCAAATTATGTCAGTTAGCCTGTCAGAAACTTCTAAAGCCATGACATTTTTTCTCAAGCTGTTTTCCAATAATTGTCCAAGCTGTTTAAAAGGCACAGTCAACTTAGTGTATGTAAACTTCTGACCCACTGGAATTGTGATACAGTGAATTATAATTGAAATAATCTGTCTGTAAACAATTGTTGGAAAAATTACTTGTGTCATGCACAAAGTAGATAGCAGTCCTAACTGAAGTAGATGTCCTAACCAACTTGACAAAACTATATTTTGTTAACAAGAAATTTGTGGAGTGGTTGTGAAACGAGTTTTAATGACTCCAACCTAACTGTATGTAAACTTCCGACTTCAACTGTATGTATGTATATATTACATTCACACAATTATTTTTTTTATCTGCGAGCCGCCAGTTGCCCATCCCTAATTTACATAATAGGAAATAGCTGGCACAGAGAACGAGTCGTGCAGTTCTTCACAGTTCTCTACAGTTGGAAAATAGTACAAACGGAGGCAGTTTCAAAGGGAGGAAACTATGTGCAGCTATTAAAACCATACATTCCTATACAGTGAGGTTAACACTGAGTGAGTGTACAAAGACAGAGAGACTCACATTCATGGAGGAGTTGATCTCGGTGACTGCATCATCGTCTGTGGGGAACTGGTAGATCTGCACTCCGTTGCTCACCAGCTCACTCATGATCTTGATCTTGAATTTATGGAGCTCGCTCTTGGAGATTGTGTCAGCTTTAGCAATGATGGGTATTATATTCACCTGAAGGATAAAAAAAGTATATTTCTGGCCTTAAGATCAACTCCACTTGGTTTGCTTTGAGGTTATTCCTTCGAATTGAATATCTTCAGATATTCTGAAAAGTTTTGGAAGGGTTTCGTACAATTGTAAATCAAAGCATGATTAGATAAGATGCTGAAAATACGACAGATTTAGTCACCGACGTCTCTCGTCACCTCCAGGCTATATAGGATATAGTTTGTTAAGGTCAAAAGGAGGCCTTATTCGATGTGACCATTCACAATAATTTTGCTACAAAACAGATGTGATGGTTGTTTTACAGTTTCTTCCTTCCTTTACAAAAAGTCTATTGAGGTAAAGGAGCAGATACCCATCTCTAGAGTCCCTAGACCAGACCACCTTTTTAACTGTCACCGTTCCAGCTTAATAGCCTTTCTGGAAGTGTAAGTCAAACCCCATTGCCGGTCTGCTTTACATCATAGACCTTTAAATAAAAATATAAACTGATTTATAGTCTGCTCTTTGCCTCCTGTGAAAGGGTTCATTTATATCAGCTCAGAGAGCAATAGAGCCATGCTGGAGGAGAGTATTGGCTAAAGTAAGCTACTATGCTTTGCTCATAACCACACTATCGGTTTGATATGCGTCACTGCATTACCAGACACAAACAAGCCTGTAATTGCCTCTCCACCACTCCTAGAACCGCTTTATAGGCTGTACAACCGGCCTGATATACAAGCTCTGTAAGGTTGTCGTTAATAGGGGTTTGAGTACTGTATGCATTGTCAGGTCCGTCTCAACCTCTGAGTGTTTCACACATTTCACCCGCCCCTTTTGGGTAACTAAAAAAATAATTATATTACTTCAACTGCAATAGCGATGAGATGAATTCCACAAGGCACCGACCATTCATGTTTCCAATAGGCTGAAATCAATGTACTGTTCTAAAATATGGATCTGCTGCCCAATACCCAGTTACTCACACGAAACCATGAACGAAAAAAGATCTTCATAAGAAGTAAGAAGTTACAGCATCATACTTGCTTAATAATTCTGACCAATACACTAGGGTATGATATAAACCTCAGGAAATCCTATCCAACAAAATGCTATGTGGAATGTCTGTCGCTTCCTTTTCTAGGACATTGTGGGTCCCCAGACCTACAATGAATATCTGACTATTCTACAACTGAAATTCATACTAGTCAAAGTTAAATGTTTTTTTTAAGTCAAACAATAGGATGCAGTCGGTTTTTTGCCCACAAGGCATTGGTGGTAGTTGATCCTTTACCTTGCTGTCCAGTTTCTTCATGGTAACTAAATCTAAGGACTTCAGTGAATGCCCAGTGGGAGCTATGAAGTACAGACAGATGTGGATCCTCCCGTCGTGGTAGTTGAAGAGGGAGCGCTTGATTTTCAGCTCTTCCTGAAGGTAGTTTTCAAACTGCGTGTCGATATAGTCCACTATCGGTTTATAACTGCAAAATGAAAAGCAATGGAGTTATACGAAGTGTAAAACAAAGTTTGACTTTGATTCCTTTTGTTCCCACTATCCCATGTACTTTCTTTGTTTCTTTCAAAGTTGCCAGTGGGGGTATCAGATGTCTGTGTGCAGAAATTATCTTTATTCAAGTATCCAGCATCTACTTGTGTAAAAAAAATATATATATTTAAGAGGTCACAGAGGTGAACATTTAATATGCCAGTGTGTTTAATCTAGCATTCTGAGGAAGTGAGACAAAAAAACTATCAAAGTCACTGTTAAACCCTGGTTAGCTTGTGAAATCATGGACTAAAAGTACTAGTCACATCCCTGTGTCCACCACTATACTGTAGCTTGTAGGGTAAATAAGTGATCGAAAGGCTTGCCAAGAACATATCTACGCAATGTTTAACCTCGACTTTAACGTCTCTAAGCTATTTTCCCAGGACGCGTCGCTGATGACCTTTAAAGACTATTTGGGACGCATTATTGCTGCAGCTTTTTCCCAAACAACATGAGTTACGGCCTGTTCCTCCCACTGTATCATTCAGGGGCGTGTGAGCCATCTTGCTGCGGAGATCACACAAACACTCAGTCCCACAGCTGTAGTTCAAACCAAGAATGTCCTCCTCCTCATCCTTCTAAACCCCGCTCCATTCAGGGGGCGGGGAAAAAATGTCCTGAAAAATTAGTGACCGTGCTTGTCTTGTCTACATTCCAGGCAATGTAAGCAATTTACTCTAAAAGATGGCATGTTATCATTCACTGTGAGTATGAAAAGGATAGAGAGACTCAATGGCAATGTTTCAATTAGTGAACAGCTGAAAGTAGGATTCTAAGCATCTGCTGCTTACCTCTCCTCCTTGTTGATCTGATCCCCGAAACCTACAGTGTCCACAATAGTCAGCTTTAGGTGGACGTTGCTCTCCTGGAGGTCGTATGTTCTGGGCCGCATACACACGCCATTCTGGTAGTGGCTGGCCTCCTCGTTCTCAAACATTGTGTTAAAAAGTGTATTCATTAACGTCGACTTGCCAATACCCGTTTCCCCTAGGAGGCAAGAGAGGGAAAAGTGTTGTTAGGTCTCAATAACTCTCAGGGGGGCACATTCTTCTCTCAGCCTCTTCACAGCAGCAGTCGTCTTAATTCTCGTTCATATCAAGGACAGAAATAACCCTGGCTGCAAAACGAATGGCGCCCGATTCCCTATATAGTGCACTACTTTTGTCCAGATCCCTATATAGGGAATAAGGTGCCCTGAGATGTTACTGCACTACCATGTGGTTTGATACTCACCTACACAGAGGATGTTGAAGCAGAAACCCTGTGTCACCGATTTACTGACCAGCTGATCGGGAAGGCTGTCAAAACCAACATGGCCGCCCAAACTGAGGTTACGCTTTTCTTCATTCTGCAAAAAGAAAGCATTAAATAAATGAATAATGATGGCAGGGCTAGAGATATGCGAGGGGGTGAAAGCACTGAGAGAAAACGTATTACTGTGAATCGAGGACATAAGCAATATGAAATACCACCACCACATTCCATTTGTCCCCTATGCATATACCATTTTCAGATAATACATTATACAGGACATGTAGCTCATCATAATGTGCCTTAAAGCTTAAATAATGAGATGAGCACTCTGGAGAGTGCTGAGGAGGGAGCTGGAGTAATCATTCAAACAGGAGGTGGCATCTCTGCACAGAAAAGAGACTAGAGATTCCAAAAATCAAGTGGGATTAATTGAGGTCACACAAAATAAATCTGGCAACTGCAACAGTTAGGGAGTGAGCCTACTCCCACCTCAGTGAACAACAGCTACCCTCTAATGATGAGTCATGGGGGGGGGCAATAATGTAGTCCCGTATCTTGCCCATCTCCATTGTGCAGGGAAAGCAGAGACAACATCTGGAGATCAATGGGCTCATCCACATGTCTGGCTTAGTCTTTCCTACTAAGGCTGCATATTTTCTTTTTTTTTTTTTTTTTGGGGGGGGGGTGATGTCACCGGACACAGCCTAAGAGCTGAGCAGTGCAGGCAGGCCTGTGTGCAATTGGAATCGACTGAGGGCCACAAAGGGAATGCAAACAAACACAAAACCTGCTCCAGTGTGTTTTCTCAAGGATCATACAGAACTGCGGATGTGGACACGAACTCCTCAGAGATTAACTCTGACTGAATGCACACGTCACATAAGCTGAGAGGCATCCATCCTTCACACTAGTCAGGGAATGGAGTTTATATAGGAGTGCAAAGTAATAGTATAAGAGTCATGAGATCGTACCTTTCAGAGAGACTCTGGTTAAAAGAAAGGAAACCACACTTCCTCTTGATCCAGTGATTTGCATGGGAAACGGCTGACCTCAGAAATATGTGGGGGTGATTCCAAAGTGACAGAACTACGCTGAGATTTTTCTCTTTAAAATATATGCCAACCAAAAACCTTGAAAATCAATGTTAACAAACCATAAAACTCCATGCACAATGACAACTTTGCATCTGCACATTTTTTTACTTTTTAAATTGTTCAAAGTTTGTTAACTGAATCACAGTAAACCCTCCCTCGATGTTATTCTGGTACAAAGTTTTGTATCTGCACAGTTTTCCTGTAAATGTGTTTTTGTAAAAAGTTCAGTGGAAATTATTAAAAGTAATCCTTGTGCATATAGTCCTACAGTTTGTTAAACTTTGAAATCAATGTTGTTGGTTTTTTGGTATACAGTCGTGGCCAAAAGTTTTCAGAATGACACAAATATTAATTTGCACAAAGTCTGCTGTCTCAGGTTGTATGATGGCAATTTGCATATACTCCAGAATGTTATGAAGAGTGATCAGATGAATTGCAATTAATTGCAAAGTCCCTCTTAGCCATGCAAATGAACTGAATCCCAAAAAACATTTCCACTGCATTTCAGCCATTCCACAAAAGGACCAGCTGACATCATGTCAGTGATTCTCTTGTTAACACAAGTGTGAGTGTTGATGAGGACAAGGCTGGAGATCACTCTGTCACACTGATTGAGTTTGAATAACAGACTGGAAGCTTCAAAAGGATGTTGGTGCATGGGATCATTGGTCTTCCTCTGTCAACCATGGTTACCTACAAGGAAACACATGCCATCATCATTGCGTTGCACAAAAAGGGCTTCACAGGCAAGGATATTGCTGCCAGTAAGATTGTACCTAAATCAACCATTTATCGGATCATCAAGAACTTCAAGGAGAGCGGTTCAATTGTTGTGAGGAAGGCTTCAGGGCACCCAAGAAAGTCCAGCATGCGCCAGGACCGTCTCCTAAAGTTGATTCAGCTGAGGTATTGGGGCACCACCTATACAGAGCTTGCTCAGAAATGGCAGCAGGCAGGTGAGTGCATCTGCACACACAGTGAAGCGAAGACTTAGAGTCAAGAAGGGCAGCAAAGAAGCCACTTCTCTCAAGGAACAACATCAGGGACAGACTGATATTCTGCAAAAGGTCAGGGATTGGACCGCTGCGGACTGGGTCATTTTCATTTTGAGTCATTTTCTCTGATGAATCCTCTTTCCGATTGTTTGGGGCATCGGTAAAAAAAGATTGTCCGGAGAAGACAAGGTGAGTGCTACCATCAGTCCTGTGTCATGCTAACAGTAAAGCATCCTGAGGTCATTCATGTGTGGGGTTGCTCCTCAGCCAAGGGAGTAGACTCACTCACAATTTTGCCTAAGAACAAAGTCATGAATAAAGAATGGTACCAACACATCCTCCGAGAGCAACTTCTCCCAACCATCCAGGAACAGTTTGGTGACAACGCCTTTTCCAGCATGATGGAGCACCTTGCCATAAGGCAAAAGTGATAACTAAGTGGCTCGGAGAACAGAACATCGATATTTTGAGTCCATGGCCAGGAAACTCCCCAGGCCTTAATCCCATTGAGAATTTGTGGTCAATCCTCAAGAGGCGAGTAGACAAACAAAACCCCACAAATTCTGACAAACTCCAAGCATTGATTATGTAAGAATGGGCTGCCATGAGTCAGGATGTGGCCCAGAAGTTAATTGACAGCATGCCAGGGCGGATAGCAGAGGTCTTTAAAAAGAAGGGTCAACACTGCAAATATTGACTCTTCGCATCAACTTCATGTAATTTTCAATAAAAGCCTTTGACACTTATAAAATGATTATAATTATGCTTCATTATTCCATAGTAACATCTGACAAAAATATCTAAAGACACTGAAGCAGCAAACTGTGGAAATTAATATTTGGGTCATTCCCAAACTTTTGGCCACGACTGTACATTTTATAGTGAAAAATCAGAGTCTCTGCGTAATTCCATTTCCATGTAATTACCGGGAGGCTAGTAAACCTTGACAAGAATTGAAAGCTCTTTGTACAGTCCCTTGCTTTATCTGTGACAATACATTACAAATGACAAAGTACTTAAACAAAAAAAACATAATGTTAACATTAAGCCTTAGGGCAAAACATGAATCTTGGGACGATTTATTCCCAGACAAACAGAGACCTCCAGTAGAATTTTCATCCCCACCTGAAGTCGATCTGCTTTAGTGAACTAACACACAACCCATCAGCGACACACTACTGCTGCTACTGGCACTACACG
Source organism: Oncorhynchus gorbuscha (assembly GCF_021184085.1). Lineage (NCBI taxonomy): Eukaryota > Metazoa > Chordata > Actinopteri > Salmoniformes > Salmonidae > Oncorhynchus > Oncorhynchus gorbuscha. Next base: position 41,063,016 of record NC_060188.1, on the reverse strand, counting down.
GAGTATAATGGAGAATTATTAACACAAGGCTGCACAGGTCTACAGTATGCAGATGGTGGAGATTAGGTCATCGCATGGCACCAGGCATCCAAGGAAAAATAAAGTCTATATTTTCTTTAATAAACACACTCGTACACAGAGCTGCCTGTCTGGCAGAAACTCATCCGTCTCTCTCGTCACACGCCGCTGTCCAAAAGGAAAGACATAAACGAGACCGAGGAGAGGGGAGACAGCAGTGGCCATTTTACAAGATCGGCAGGAGCATACCAATCTGTTGGTGTCAGGAAATTCAGTTACAGCCAAATCGACAGTTTCATAGGTTTGTACATGCGTATGACATCAGATGGTGAGATATAGGAATCAAAATAACATGGATAATTGACTCCCCACACAGCCTAAGCTAATCAGTGTTTTACAACAGTGGATGTGACAGCCCAGCCTCCAGGCTGTACTGTGTTGTGTGGTCAATATAAAAAGAGATTATGCAACACTCAGGTTACAAGAATCTGTCCCAAATCGTTCTACAGAGAATGCTAGAAACTTCATTATCATGGGGATCAGTGGCAGTCAGTGCCGTTTATGATGAGGGGGACAAAAAAAATGTTCCAAAAGCATTGCCTTATGTCTTTTACAGCATATTGGATGACGGTCATTCATACTCCATTCACCCAGTTCAATGTAACATCGATAGGTTTAGGCTACTATATGATACTCTAATTTTCCCTTAACCCATCATGAGGTTGCTACACCCTAGCCTATGAATGAAAGTTTACAACGTAGGTGCACACAGGTGGAGAGAATTTTGAGGTGACAGACAGTGACACATTCAATACTGCCTTGCACACACATGCCTGCATCTAGCTCATCTAGGGTGTCATCATTAGTCCAACAGTTGCAAACAAGACTTTCTACTAGACAATTTCAGGTACTTTTATCCATTTCGTTTGCTTCCGTTTAAGAAATGTTTTTCAACAGAATTAATACACCCCTGATCACGTGGGAACACAGTTCACTTTCATAGCAGCCACGTTGTATTCCTTCTCTCACCTTTTCTCCTTCGTTTGTGGACTTCAATGCACAACACATCAGCTGTATGTGACCAGGCAAAAAAAAATGCTTGCCAAACCATGTCATAACCGCTGCACACAGCCTACATCGTCATCACCTTATTAGCTAAAGTAACATCCTAGTCAACATAGCTAATAGAACTAATGCGTTAGTAAACCCGCTACAATCATGCAGTAACATTACAGTGTATAGTCATTAAGCAGTTCAGCATTTACACTGGTGGGTCCCGGTGCCAATAAATTAATAAAACCAAAAGCTTACCTTGACTTGGAAGAATTCCAGTGTTGTGTTGGATAGTTATAGGCAGCTAGCTAACATGGCATTCCTCTGTTTGATCCAGGTGTTTGAGTAGACCAAACTAACTATCTGTATTTGCTAGCTAAGTAAGTGAAACTGAAAGTGTGGAAAAAGACAAAAGACCAAATCTCTCTTACTTCTTCATTTTTGAAGAAATTAATTTGTTGAAAACTGTTCAACTATTGTCTTTCTCTGAGTCAACTATTCACATTCTATGTACTGCAGTGCTAGCTAGCTGTAGCTTATGCTTTCAGTACTAGATTAATTCTCTGGTCCTTTGATTGGGAGGACAACGTGTCAGTTCATGCTGCAAGACCTCTGATAGGCTGGAGGACATCCTCTGGAAGTTGTCATAATTACCAAGTAAGTTTATTGAAGTGAGTGAGAACCAAGAGCCTCCTATGTTTTTATTGAAGTCAATGTACCAAGAGGAGGACGGAAACTAGCTGTCCTCCGGCTACACCATGGAGCTACCCTACAGAGTGCTGTTGAGATTACTGTAGACTTCCATTGCAACACAGTGTGTTTTAATCAATTATTTGGTCACGTGAATATATTTAGAATAGTTTTACCTAAAAATTCAAACTTTTTTAATTTCACTATTTTTATGAAATTCACTGAGGATGGTTCTCCTCCCCGTCCTCCTTTGAGCAGCCTCCACTGATGGGAATAAAAGACTGTCAAAGAAAAAGTGGATATCCAAGAAATAACACTACTGGTTTGCAAGCAGCAGATGCATATCTAAAATAGGATTACTAATATGCATCAACAACAAAAAAATGATATTTTTTTTTAAGTGTCAAAACTCATTAGCATGCCTTTCATCTCAAGGCAATGTGCGTGGCCCAATGGTATGCATTATGTTGGCATCATAACACATTGATGTTCTTAGGGGTCAGTAAGCATCAAACATTCTACAGCCGCTACGGGCAATTCATTATATAAATAAGGGCTAAAATAGATTGCTTTAGTACAATACGATCAATGCTCCCCTACAACTCTTGTTTTATTGTTTTGACACTGATTGTTTCACATAGCTTTCTGCACCCTAATTTCTTCAACCTATCAATGCAATCAACCATACATCCTCCCCATCAACAACCAGTCATAATTAACAGTGCCCTTCAAACAAATCGTCTTGCTTGCATCGTAGGCTACAACATAAAACTTGGGTAGTAAATAGGAATGACACAGTTGTTCCTCACACCAATTTCACTGCATTCCCTATACGCAAATCTAATCATTTGGCTTGATCATTCTGTAATCACTGCCCCTACTGGGCAATACAATGGAACCTATGGGAAGTACTGTATCTGCATGCAATCTGTAATTTAGGAGGTGTTCTCTCTTTAGGGTGAAAAATCTCCCTTCCCTAAATCAAATGTGACAAGTTGAGGAAGGAGTGGCTCCTCTGTTAATCTACTTATCCAAGCAGTTTAGTGCTTACTGTCTAATTCAACAACTCAAGGAATGTGCTTATGGATTGGCTAAAAGTTAAATCAACACTGTGGACCTGTACCAAAAAAGCTTATCACACCATCGTGTGTGGTGTCTTTGTAGCCTCATGCCTCACACACACCACACCATTCATATTCTGCATTGTTTTTGATGACATGTAATCACAATCCAGGTTTAGGTTTTGGGTAGCCTGAATCAGTGTTAATTTCCCCAACAATAACTATAACGAAAAATACTTGTCAATTACCCATTTTTCCTGACTAAAACTATGACTATAACGAGACCCATGGGAGAAAAACTCAAACAATGTAACATTTTAGAAGTATAGTAATACTTCTGCCATTTTTTAATGCCACTGTTATTTGGCCCCCTTGATTATGATGTGGAGAAAATCAGAGCTGTAAATTGTTTAACCTGTAGTCAAAGCTCCATAGCATATAGAGTTAATTATGGCTGGCATTGGTTAAAATCTGCCACAATATCATATGTTGCCAACTAAGGTACACAAAGGAATAATAGGCCTAGTTGGACATGGCTATCTGAATGTGCCTAAATATTCATAATTTAATATTTAAAAAAATGCACTGACTTGTGACTAAAATGGTTGTGACTAAAACTAGACAAATTGTCCAGAGTTTTAGTCGACTGATAACTAAAACTAACGAAGGATGAAATGACATAAACATGGCTAAAACTACAAAAAAGGTATTTTAAGACTAAAACTAGACCATCTAAAATAGCTGCCAAAATGAACACTGCCCTGAAGACCATACGTTGAGTTACATTGAATTCTACGATGGGCATAAATGAGCATTTGGATCAGGAAAGTTTAATCTCACAAACCTCTAAAAGACAGAATTTTGAAGATTTTTTTTTTAACCTACTTTACCGGGTTGTCCGTGTGGTTGGTCGTTTTGCAAGTTGAAGTGTGAGACTGTATTCATAGAAAAGTCTAATTAGTTAACCAATTTCTACCCGGACTATGTGCATGGACCCTATTTGCAATAACTCTTGACTCATCACATACGCTGCTGCTACTGTTTTATCTATCTGTCCTGTTGCCTAGTCACTTTATCCCCACCTATATGTACATATCAACCTCAATTACCTTGTACATAGACTCGGTACTGGTACCCTGTGAATATAGGCAAGTTAATGTTACTCATTGTGTATTTATTCCTTGTGTTATTATTTTTCCTCTCTCTCCATTGTTGGGAAGGGCCCGTAAGTAAGCATTTCACTGTTAGTCTACACCGGTTGATACGAAGCATGTGACAATTATTGATTTGATTTGATTTAATTACTTCAACTTTTCAAAGCACTGGTAGTGCGTTCAGATTTCCATCACCCGAAGTATGTACACAACGTGGTTCTGCGCATGTTTCAGATCATAGAAATCTGAACTTCGTACCAGCGCTTTGAAAAGTTAATGTAATTATACTTTCCTGTGGTTAAATTGTATCACATTCCTACCTGCAAAAGGACCAACCGTACAGACAACTGGTAAAGTAAGTTGAAATGTGTTTTTAATTCAACATCCTGGCTTTGAGGTTTTGAGAAGAAACGTTGAATCCAATGCAATTCAACATTGTATCTTCAGGATAGGTTTTGGGATGTATTCAGAGAGAAATAACTACTACATCAGGGCTCCCAAGTTGCGCAGCGGTCTAAGACACTGCTTCTCAGTACTAGAGGCGTCACTACAGACCCTGGTTCGATCCCGGGCTGTATTACAAACGGCCGTAATCGGGAGTTCCATATGGCGGCACACAATTGGCCCAGCATCGTCCTGGTTAGGGGAGGGTTTGGCCGGGGTAGGCCGTCATTGTAAAATATGAATTTGTTCATAACTGATTTGCCTAGTTAAATAAAAAAGAAACAATGAACAATGAAGTGCTGCAAAATATATATATATAGAAAATATATATATATATGCTCGCCTCCCTACCACTGAGGAAGTACAGTTCCCGCTCAGCCCAGTCAAAACTGTTCGCTGCTCTGGCCCCCCAATGGTGGAACAAACTCCCTCACGACGCCAGGACAGCGGAGTCAATCACCACCTTCCGGAGACACCTGAAACCCCACCTCTTTAAGGAATACCTAGGATAGGATAAAGTAATCCTTCTCACCCCCCCCCCCCTTAAAAGATTTAGATGCACTATTGTAAAGTGGCTGTTCCACTGAATGTCATAAGGTGAATGCACCAATTTGTAAGTCGCTCTGGATAAGAGCGTCTGCTAAATGACTTAAATGTAAATGTAATGTAAATGTAAAAAAAATAGTCTAAAAAAATCCCTGAGAATTGAATTAGGCTACTGAACAAAAAGATGCCCATCTTCCCTTCAAAAAAGGCAATTCAATCTCCATCATAACATTAAATCATTAGTATGGAGGCTAGCCTAAGCATAATTTTAGACTGCCTAAACAGGAAGTTCCAATGTAACCACATTGTGTCTCAAAGGAAAAAGGTCAAATCAATGATTAGATAAAACCAACCAATGATTAGTAAACAATGTTGCTACATTGTAGCTAATATTGGGTAGGCTAAATGCTTGTCCAGGGAGATTTGGCGTCACTACAATTTCCTGTAGGTACCATACCGTGGTATGAGCAGCTATCAACTGGTGTAACTCAATGGAGGAATTACACCAATGCACATACTACCGGTATATGCTACTATCAATACAGCAATAACGTTATGCCTCTGTATGTAGTCAACTCATTACAAAACTCGCAAATAATTAATGAGCCATGTCCCGAGCACAACACCATCAAACAATCCAACGTGAACACTTATTGAGAGAAATCACTTCCACCATCTCTGCTCACTACGGTTAAGTCCACATAGCCCACACTCCCACGAATAATTGCAAATTCCCTTACATAGATGCATATTGCGATACGCTGATAGGCAGAAAACTGTATTAGTGTACTTACGGAAAATATATCTACATCCGTAGCAGCCATGGTGCGGAATGTATACGTTTTAATGCCTAGCTAGGCAAAATGGAACTAACTGCCCTCGTCTCACTCTCTCCGTAAACTGACACAGGGGAACGAGCTTGGTAGTGCTTCCAATATGGCCACTTCCTGGAAACTCCCATTTGGTTTAGGAATGCTGTCGGAGGTATGCAAGCGACGACAGGACAGCGCGCTGAAGATTTGGAACGGTTGTTATTATTTTTGCAGATGAAGAAACACTTTCAACATTCTATCATTGACGTTCCAAGCGCTGATGATTATGAAAAGCCATCGATAAGCTTTTGCCGTGCAGGTCACTCATGGGATTTGTAGTTTGGAGAGCTTTGACTGCAATACCTGATTTGGCCTCGTTTTTCTTCAATCAATGCAAGAGCGTAAGAGGCGAAGCGAGAGGATTTTCCTGCGCCCAAAATTTGTCCGAATGAGATAAACCCTTTTTTTGTATGGAGGTCTATGATAGAGTGTCGAATTACGTGAGGCTTTTTTGATAGAATATAAGTCTCGTTGTGTTTAGGCTGTTACAAATGTACTGATATACACACAAATAATGCATTATCTGATGAATCGCTTTAGAAAGGGGCACAAGACAGGGATGAATGACCTCTCTCCCACCAGTTTGCACTGCCCTTACAGAAAAAGATTGCCGTTTTGAAACTGACAAAAAGTGCATTAACTGCAGTTAACTGTTGAATTTTGGATGTAGTAATTGCAGAATAACTGCGTTGTACTGCACTCTAAATGCAGGTACACTGCAAAATTACTGCAGTAAAAAAAACGTTATTCTGGACCCAGTATTTGCCGCGTACAACAGTTATACTGCACTTTATAACTGCAGTTGTACTACAGGACTCAAACCTAACATGTATCAGTATTGGTAAACATGAACATAAACTAAACTTATTTGCAGAATAGTTCCTGATATTCCAGACCAATATTGAAAACGCAATGCCCCCCTTGCAAAAAAATATGTTCAGAATACTCTAAATGCTCTGTATATAAAATAGGGAAAATAACAACTCTTGATCTCTACAGCAACCCTTTAAGTGGGCCACAATAACATATCAAATACTTAGGATGGCTTAATAAGTGACAACAAACAACAAATATATAAAGATAACTTTATCCCATTACTCAACAATACGTAAACAGATCTAATTCAAACAAACAATCTTCCCATAAGTCTTACAGGCAGAATAAACCTCTTCAAAATGGCATGGCTCCCAAAGTTTTTATATTTATTCTTGGTAATACCCATGACCACACGGAGGACATTCTTCTAAAAAGTATACTAGGTCATAACAGACTTTATATGGTCAAATACAACTCATAGAATAAAAATGGAAGTTCTACATCTTTCTAAATCAGAGGGTGGTTTTAACCTTCCAGACTTGCAATTGTATCAATTTGCCACCCAGGGCTTTTACTTATACATAGTTAACATATAGTTAAATGCACTAAAGTGGAATAACGGGTAACATACTGAGGAGGAGCATACTCAGCCCCAGAATACTTTTACGTGTCTATTTTCTAAGTATAAAGCTAAACACATCAGCAACTTCATAGTTAAGAACACTAACAATAATAGAAGAAAATCACATGTCTTCTACAAGAACAAATATCACTACGGTACCTAAAAACACAACCCTATGGAACAATCCTTGAAGAGCTTTTCAGTATTCAAAGATAAGTTAGTCTACATGGAAAACTAAAGGCATAAAAAACATAAATTACTTGGTGATAGGAAATACATTTATTTCTATGACCGAATTAAAAAGCAGTTTTGGACTGACCAATGTAGATATTTTCAAATACATGCAACTTAAAAGTTTCATATCAACAAATTTCAATTTGAAATCTATTGGACAGAGCAATCTTGTAGGAACTCTATTTGAGTCAGAAAATGATATTTATATGATCGGTAAGATATACAAAACCTTGCAGAGAGCCTGTCCAACTGACAATCTAAACTACAATACATAAACTACTGGAAGCAAGACTTAAAAAATAACTGATATTGGCACAAGATAGAGGGAATGTTGGAACATAACTAATGAATTTACAGTTATCGAAAATGCTTAATCCAGTATAAACGAATGTATAAAATGTATTACACGAGACAAAATTCACAAATTCTACAGCACAATGCCAGAGTCATGTCTTAAGTGTAAAATGTACAATGACTCAATAATCCATGCCTTCTGGGAATGCTATGAAGTCCAAAAGTTATGGGCGGAGTTAGAAAGTTGGCTGCCAGAAGTATTCAAATGTCAGTATTTTTGAAGACATGGCATATATGGGTGCAGTGAGATACTGTACCTGATGGGTTGGACAATACTTTTCTCTTCAATCATCTTCAAAAACATTATACTTAAAACGTCAAATCAACCACTCCTCCATCATTAACACAATGGAAAGGTCAAATGCTTTATCTAAATGTTGAAAGTGTGTGAACAAAATTGTGCAGTTTGAGGCCATGTGGCAAGAGCAATATGTGCATGGGAGATGGTGGTTTGAGCAGGTGGGTCTGGGCAGGATGTTGTGGATGTTTGTGTGTTCGTCTGCATGTTGTGGATGTTTGTGTTGGTCTGTATGTTGTCGTTTGAATGTGGATGTTTTGTAAAAAAAAATGCAATTAATTGCAAAGTCCCTCTTTGCCAGACAAATGAACTGAATCCCCAAAAAACATTTCCACTACATTTCAGCCCTGCCACAAAAAGACCAGCTGACATCATGTCAGTGATTCGTTAACACAGGTGTGAGTGTTGACGAGGACAAGGCATGAGATCACTCTGTCATGCTGAGTGAGTTTGAATAATAGGCTGGAAGCTTCAAAAGGAGGGTGGTGCTTGGAATCATTGTTCTTCCTCTGTCAACCATGGTTGCCTGCAAGGAAACACATGCCGTCATCATTGCGTTGCACAAAAAGGGCTTCACAGGCAAGGATATTGCTGCCAGTAAGATTGTACCTAAATCAACCATTTATCGGATCATCAAGAACTTCAAGGAGAGCGGTTCAATTGTTGTGAGGAAGGCTTCAGGGCACCCAAGAAAGTCCAGCACGCGCCAGGACCGTCTCCTAAAGTTGATTCAGTTGCGGTATTGTGGCACCACCAGTACAGAGCTTGCTCAGGAATGACAGCAGGCAGGTGAGTGCATCTGCACGCACATTGAGACGAAGACTTTTAGAGTCAAGAAGGGCAGCAAAGAAGCCACTTCTCTCCAGGAACAACTACCTACCTGCAGATTCTGGGGACACATGGAAATAATTTGAAAAATATGCTGACTTGTCTTGGGAGGTGGGCTCAGCTAGCCTGTAGTCGTCAGCACATTATATAAATGTTAGCCTACTCCAACATTATTCAACGGTTAGCCAACAAAAAGTTTGAAAAAAATACAGAAAACACTAGGGAGTATCTGACCATTCACATACCTATTCCACACATGCATAGTATGCATTGATACATTTAAGTATTACAATATTCTAGGCAAAGGTGATGCAATGTTTCAAAAACAGTAGAAATGCCAGGCAACACTGTTTCAATACCAAAGACACAGGGTGTATTCATTACGCCGATTCTGTTGCAAAACATTTAGTCTGTTGCAAAAGTAACCTTTTACTCCAAACGGAAAATGTTTTGCAATGAAAACGAGAGTTTTGGACAAATTCAGGTTGGTCCCTCCCATTGATGGTCCCTCCCCATTTCGTTCTGTTTGTTCTGTTTGCTTCTGTTTGGGTCTTAAAGGCCCAGTGCAGTCATATATTTCCACTCTTTGAGATTTAAAAAACGGTGTTATTTTGGATGCAGTATTCGCAGCATACTGCAGTTATACTGCACTCTAACTGCAATCTTTAATCGTAAGGAATTAGTTCTGGGATTTGTCTCCCAGGAAAGATCTAACAGTGGACATAAGGAGAGATGAGACAAAACTAGCCAATTATAGAATAATGTGTTGAAGGACAGCTGAGCTGATTAAAGACCACTTAGGCTTGTTGATATTGTTTCCACGGTAACAATTGACATGACGTGATGAAACTTTGAAAATAAGTTGCAAGCTACTTTCGTAGCAAGGCGCTGTAAAACAAGTGTCTTATGAAACACTTTCCAGACACTGGGTCTTGCTATCTTGCCATAACTGACTTGACAGAGAAATATTAGCTAGATAGGATGGCCAAGAACTGAAGAACAAGGACATTGAAAATATAAATCTGGCTTGTTTTTTTATGCAGCGGCAGAACAGAATGGCAGCGTCTCGTAAACTCATGGGTGGGGGAGTGTGTCTCTTTGTTAATAGCTGGTGTGCAATCTCTAATAGGTTCTGCTTGCCTGAGTTAGAATACTCACTCTATCACAATTCGAGTGGGTCAGAAGTTTACATACAATAAGTTGACTGTGCCTTTAAACACATTGGAAAATTCCAGAAAATTATGTCATGGCTTTAGAAGCTTCTGATAGGCTAATTGACATCATTTGCGTCAATTGGAGGTGTACCTGTGGATGTATTTCAAGGCCTACCTTCAAACTCAGTGCCTCAGTGCTTGACATCATGGGAAAATCAAAAGAAATCAGTCAAGATTTCATCTGTTCATCTGTACAAACAATAGTACACAAGTATAAACACCATGGGACCACGCAGCCGTCCCACCGCTCAAGAAGGAGACGCATTCTGTCTCCTAGAGATGAAGGTACTTTGGTGCGAAAAGTGCAAATCAATCCCAGAACATCAGCAAAGGACCTTGTGAATATGCTGGAGGAGACAGGTACAAAAGTATCTATATCCACAGTAAAACAAGTTCTTTAACGACATAACCTGAAAGGCCGCTCTGCAAGGAAGAAGCCAATACTCCATAACCGCCATAAGAAAGCCAGACTACAGTTTGCAACTGCATATGGGGACAAATATTGTACTTTTTGGAGAAATGTCCTCTGGTCTGATGAAACAAAATAGAACTGTTTGGCCATAATGACCATCTTTATGTTTGGAGGAAAAAGGGGGAGGCTTGCAAGCTAAAAAAACACAATCCCAACCATGAAGCACAGGGGTGGCAGCATCATGTTGTGAGGGTGCTTTGCTGCAGGAGGGACTGGTGCACTTCACAAAATAGATGGCATCATGAGGTAGAAAATAATGTTCATATATTGAAGCAACATCTCAAGACATCAGTCAGGAAGTTAAAGCTTGGTCGCAAATGGGTCTTCAAAATGGACAATGACCCCAAACATACTTCTAAAGTTGTGGCAAAATGGCTTAAGGACAACAAAGTCAAGGTATTGGAGTGACCATCACAAAGCCTTGACCTCAAACCTATAGAAAACTGAACTGAACTGAAAAAGCATGTGTGAGCAAGGAGGCCGACAAACCTGACTCAGTTACACCAGCTCTGTCTGGAGGAACGGGCCAAAATTCACCCAACTTATTGTGGGAAGCTTGTGGAAAACTACCCATAACATTTGACCCAAGTGAAACAATTTAAAAGGCAATGCTACCAAATACTAATTGAGTGTATATAAACTTCTGACCCACTGGGAATGTGATGAATGAAATAAAAGCTGAAATAAATCATTCTCTACTATTATTCTGACATTTTACATTCTTAAAATAAAGTGGTTATCCTAACTGACCTACAACAGGGAATTTTTACTGGGATTAAATGTCAGTAATTGTGAAAAACTGAGTTTGAATGTATTTGGCTAATGTGTATGTAAACTTCCGACTTCAACTGTAGGTGCTGCATATCTGACAGGTCTGAGAAGACTTTTCACTTTCGGTCGTTCGTCCTTAATTTACATTTTTGGTTATAGGGCTCCTAATGGATTTGACTCAAGAAGCTATTATCTTACTGTTAATAGAAGGAGGTGGGTTGTTGAAGAATTCCGAGTTACTGTGTAAGTTCAAAGGTTTCCTGAACTGCGCTGATCCCTCAGAGAGGAAACAGCACATAGATCTATTCTAGTTCAACACTGTTGCCGTCGTGAAAGTAATTGAATATGTCAGGTATAAAAACAAAAAAATCAGCAGTTGTTTACGAGAAACAAATGATGTACATGTTATAAAGTCTGTAAGTGAAGAGGACCCAGAGCCAGGTGAATCCTCACCTGTATGGAACATCAAGCACAGTGCACATTCTCAAGGTGGAGGTTGTGAGACTTCAAGTCCTGAAAACCTCCAAGAACCTGTTATTCCAAGTGTCAGTGAATGCGTCTCAAATGACAGTGATGTGCATTCACCTATAGATCTGGAATTAAAAAAGGTGGATATCAAACCTTAAAGGCCCCTGAATTTCAACATAGACCATATGGCTGATGCACAGAGAGAATATAGCCCCTCAGGAACGACTGTGTATCCATGGAAGATAGAGAACCCTAATGTGCAGAAGCCATTTGCACTGACTTTACAAATGCCTCCAAACTTAAACAGAATGGAGATCCATAAACTAAAATCGGAAGATGATGATGACCCTCCAAGGAGAGGCTCACCTGACCAAGATGCCTTCAGCTCTTCTAGAACCAAGAGAAGACCATCCACTGACAGTGTGGGTTTGAGCTCGGCCATACCAAGGAGGGCTGTCAAGACGACCAAACCCTCAGAGGAGCTTAAGTACACATCCACTGTCCCCCTGGAAAAGGCAGAGCACGAGTGGCTAGTGATATCTGCTGCTGGACATTGGAGTTAGGTGTACGGCCTGCTCCTCAGAAACACACACCTGGCAGAGAAGAAGAACTTCATGTCTGGTTTCGCAGCCCTCCACTGGGCAACAGTGAGATGGTGGGTAAGATCATCGACAAATCCAGGCAAGGTGGAATGGACCTCGACGTCACTGCCAGGACATATGGAGGAGGGTACACGCCACTGCACATTGCTGCATTGCATGACCAGGAGTTTGTGTTGGCCATGCTGGTGCGTGAATATGGAGCGGAGTCCACCAGTCCACCTGGCCATGCTCCTGCTCCAGTTTCAACTGTTCTGCCTTACTATTATTCAACCATGCTGGTCATTTATGAACATTTGAACATCTTGGCCACGTTCTGTTATAATCTCCACCCGGCACAGCCGGAAGAGGACTGGCCACCCCACATATGCTCTCTCTAATTCTCTCTTTCTTTCTCTCTCTCTGAGGACCTGAGCCCTAGGACCGTGCCCCAGGACTACCTGACATGATGGCTCCTTGCTGTCCCCAGTCCACCTGACTGTGCTGCTGCTCCAGTTTCAACTGTTCTGCCTTATTATTATTTGACCATGCTGGTCATTTATGAACATTTGAACATCTTGGTCATGTTCTGTTATAATCTCTACCCGGCACAGCCAGAAGAGGACTGGCCACCCCACATAGCCCGGTTCCTCTCTAGGTTTCTTCCTAGGTTTTGGCCTTTCTAGGGAGTTTTTCCTAGCCACCGTACTTTTACACCTGCATTGTTTGCTGTTTGGGGTTTTAGGCTGGGTTTCTGTACAGCACTTTGAGATATCAGCTGACGTACGAAGGGCTATATAAATAAATTTGATTTGATTTGATGTGAATATAAGAGACAATTGTGGGAAGAAGCCATATCAAAGAAGCCACACAAAGGGATTTCTGCTGAGGTGAGGGAGCTACTTGGTGAACCTAATGTCCAGCCCCAGGATGTTATCCAACTGGAAAGGGAGGAGCTAGATAACTTCCCAGAACTCTCCAAAGGCTTGCATACGATAAGTCACCTCTTCAAAAAAGAAAAAGCACAAGCAAAGACCCACTTTTTATTCGCTGGGTGACGACCCGAGGGATGATAGAAATGAAAGTTAATCCATGCACAGAGCCACCTCCGATGTATTTAAGTGACATGAGTCTGGTATGAACTGCAATAATAGGCTATTATATTTTGCATGAAATCTATTTAATCATGTGTGCTTTTGAGGATTTTGACTCTGATATAGAGATGACAATATAAGGGTATAAGAGGAAGGAACATATGGGGGTACAGTATGTACATAAGGGTTTTATTCAGTTGTGTTGAACTCAACAAGAGCAACCAGCATATCATTCCAGTCCTCTCCCTTCTAAGCAATCAAACCTCAAGAAAACATATTATCAGGATAGGAGGTATAGTAAGTAACTTGTAAAATGTGGTACTCTCTGTTGTGTCATGTACATTGCATTCTTAGTGTACCAAATGTGTCACGTTTTATTTCATATTGAATTAGTAATGCATGACATACTAATGGGATTCAATGTTCATTTCAGCAGATCCTTGTCAAACTAAATCTCTACATGACCATTTCAACAACAGATTAGGAATCCATTTAAACATCATTGTGTTCCTGTATTAAACATCTGATTAAGAGGAGAATAGGGTATGAATATGGCTTCATGCCTGGACATTTATAGTGCCTTCACTCTCAGTGTTGGCGATTTCCATTTGTGTAATAATTTCCCTGTATAGTCGTTTAACTTTGAAATATATTATAGGTCATTTTCGATCGATTTTCTTTCTAAGAAATACATTTGTGGGAAGAGGCTGTAGTGCTGAATAATTGTGAAAATGAACAAGTGTACGTGGCCTAACTGTTCCAAGATTCCTGTAGTATGAATGTGTTATGATGAGTAAATAGTGATAAACTGTGAAAGGGTTGTGTTGGTAAAATGCAAAGACATACTTATGAAATCTCAAATGACATGCCTTTTGTCTTTAATCTGTGTTATTGCTCTCGTACAATACATACTTTACTAATACTAATGTAATTTGCCAGTGTTAGGAAAAAACAATATTTCATGAAGATAAAAACCATCTACTAAACTCTGGCATCCCAAATATCAGTTTGTTGGTTTCGTGGGTTCATATAGGCAGCATGAGATTGTGATTCAGCTAACTGAGCATGTGCTAATGTCAGCCTGGGCCCCTGAGGCTGAAGAGATGAGAAGTGAACAGGCTTACTCAAGCTGTGTCTCTGCCCCTCTCATGATGTCACCTCCTTCGCAGTGAAATGTCTGCGTCAAGCCAATTCTCACCCCAGGGCTGGAACAAATGTTCCCACTGCAGCAGGGCCAGGGGCGAGGACACAGTCACACGAATGACTCGTCACTGTCTTTTATTACACAACACTTTTTGGACCATTACCCACAGTCCCACACTACTGTAGCCTGAATATTCACTGGACCACTACCCACACTACAGTAGCTTGCATATGAGATCTGTATAACACAGGTTTTGCGATCCTTGTATATTGTAAATGTCTCTCAATTGTCAAATCCAATTTAGTTTTATGTCCTTGTTTGCTAAAGTATGCATATGCTTAGCTTGACCTTCTCTAGTAACCTTGGGAGTTAGTTAATGCTGTATTCTGGCATCTCTCTCTTGGTTTCTGGAGGGATTTGCCAAAAAAATCCTGTTTTTTCTCAAACATTCAATGCCTCATAATAGGCGTTTGTTGTTGTTCACAAACAAACTGGGCAGCATTCCATCAGAGCTGCTAACGAGGCCAGAGGACATGGGGAGACGCCTCCCTTCAACAAGCCGATCCAATCCCACTGAATTTGAGCTCATCAGCCTCTCCATATAACACATACCATATTGGTGAAGAGATTAACATCTGCTAACATTATGAATCTGTCATTTCAAAAGATGTTTCAAGAAGCATAAAATGAGTTAGATGTACCTTAGGCCATTTTTATTCAGATATAGCGAACGGTTTGGTGGAAGGAGAATGTTGAATTTATTCACTATATAACAAATGTCATGACAATTTCAAGCAACACATTAAGTAAAATTTCCACAAGGCAAACAAAACAACACAGGGAGGTGACAGTGAGTCAGACACAATGAAGACAGGCAGAGGAAATACAAAGGCCCATACTGTCATCCCAAGACTGGGATTGATTGAAAACCAATAAACGTGTCATACGTTGTGATTATCCTTTTTAAATGCATCCCTTTCCGGATTGCAAAACCCCAAAACATCAGTCCTGTTGTGGGATATTTATTAACACTTTTTGACAAATGGGTAAAAATAAGTGATAAGTTACTAACAATAATATATGTTTATATACATAGCAGGAAACAGCATGGGTCTGTTGAAAGCAAGAATGTCCTTTCTGTTGGTGACGCTCTGCCTCGGTTTCCAGGGACAGATCTTTCGCATGTCTCAGGAATTCCTTCAGGCCATATAAACAACGAGGCTCTGAGGCAGAATCCCACTTCACCTTTGTGGCTGTCCTCTATACAAAGGCCAAAACAAACACACATTTGTTTAGCAAACTGAAATGGACATCGCCGTAAATCTCCAGAGAAATGTGTAGAGTGAGACAGTTGAGAAACATTAGAATATTTTGTGGAAATGTGTATCGTTTGTGTTCTCAATTATTTCGCAAAAAAAAATAAAAAATCCATTCTGCCGATTAACAGTACATTGACATTCTTTCTCCTTCTTTCAGTTCTGCAACCATCATCAGGAAGTCCTCAAACAGAAGATCCACTCGTGGGTGAATGTAATATAGTAATATAGTACACGAGCACATGTATGAGAGCAATAATAACAATACTCATCTGTGAATTAATAGGACTGGGCAAACAAACAAGGATCAAAGAACACAAAGCAAACACACGGTACTGTTACTTAAACAGGAAAAGGTTTCTCTCATCCTAATCCCCTCACAATGAACACATACAGTATCAATCAGAGGGAAGCAGTGATGTAAGTAAGCTCTGCTGGATCATCAATTTAGCACAGGATCATAACAACGCTGTGCTTTCCACCTGGTCAAATATGCAAACAATATTGATCGTAGCAATACAGAAATCAACATCACACAAGGACCAAAGAACACGAAGCAAACATTATTATGCATTCATTTTTTTTTTTTGCATTATTATGCCAAACAAAAGGTCGAAAATGAAGATTTGTGGTTGTGCATTTCCACATAAGTCATGCCTCATGAAGGCTTTTCCTGGGGAATGTTGACATTGAAGGCCACCACAAGGATTCCATTCAAACGATTACTAGAGCGAGAACATATTCACTACTTCTAGAGTACTGTGAGAGAGCCCAATCAACAGTCTAGTGGAAGGAGGTAAAGGAAAGAGAGTTAAGTTCTTGGTCATTTCATTCTTGTATAATTTCAAGTCAGCGTAGTTTGTCAGATACAAAGGATATATATATTTCTTAATGATCTGGAATGGAAATGCTTCATATCTTTTTAAAAAGGTCCACCTCTTTGGTGGATCTTTGTCAGCATGAAACAATAAGACATAACATCTGTAGCCTAAATTGCAGTGGGCTATACTGTACATAATTGGCATCGTTGAATGTCATACATACCACCAGTGGAGGCTGCTGAGGGGAAGACGGCTCATAATAATGGCTGAAATGGAGCGAATGGAATGGCATCAAACACATGGAAACCACCCCAACCATTACCACGAGCCTGTTCTCCCCAATTAAGGTGCCACCAACTTCCTAAACGTCCTATATAAACCAGTTGAAAAAACAACATTGGATGGAGTAAGGCTTAGCTTTTGAATTTAGTGTTTTCAAAAGAAAAAAAAAACAGAAATGTGCAGTTACATATCAAAGTGCTTTTTTTCCATTCACCTTTTTGGTTTTCATCTATAGTGCCTTCATTTTAAACGCGTAAAAAAAAACAAAAAAAACATAAGGAGATTAAATCTACCACCTACTTTGACTGAGATATACAGTATTTTAGCAACCTTATCAGGCTATCCTCACTCACCAGGCTTCAGACAGACACATACAGTACAGTATGATTGATCAACAAGACTACTTCCAGGCCAGAATACAATCTTAAAGCTTATAATGTTTTTCAAAGTCACAGGCGGAGGTGAAAAGGACATAAAATTATAGTGATAATAGATATACTGAACATTCCACACTGTAGTCTTAACTTCTACACCCCTCTAAAGGCACACAAATATTCCTTATACATACATACATATGGACAGATGGAGTCTGAGGGTCTCCTTTTTTTTTTGATGAAGCAGAGGCAATTCAGGGCTCTATAAGCCCAGAGAGTTGATGGACAGCTGGGGGAGATGATATACTAGGATGGGGTCCTGATGGTGGTCCCCAGGGAGGGAGGGTGTTGAGCAGGGACTCCAGCTGCTCTTCCCCCAGACGCTGCCTCTCGTCCAGGTCCTTCATCCTGATGAGGAGTGAGGCCTTGGTCTGGACGAAGTGCTGGTAGCCCTGTAGCTGCTCGGCCGTCAGGCAGCGAGACAGGAAGTTAGACACCATCCTCTCCCGTCTGTCCAGGTTGTCCTTCAGGTCTTTGGCGTCCTCCCACTGCTTGCACAGCAGACGGTGACGGTTGTCCAGAGACTCCTGCCAAGGGATTAAAAAAGGTTGGATTATTCCCTAAATGTTTCAACATTATCCAATGTGTACTAGTAGTGTTTACGGAAAGGCATTTTGTGGTCAGCTGTTATGGAGAAACTGCCAGTCAAGTAAGCTCATGTTGCAGTTCCACAGTAAAGTGATGCAGTATTTCTTTTTGTCGACAGAGGGCAGGACAGATAGAAATTTGCATCGAAACTGGTTTGGAGTTTCGGTGACTCATTGTAAATACCAGCACTGCTGATAGCAGCAGAAAACACAAGCCACTAAAACACGCTCAATACAAAGGGCAGTCAATGTGAAATTCATAGAAATATTTCAACTATGAGCCCATTGAATACAAATATGAAGATCCAGGGAAACAACAAAACATCAGAATTTAGCATGGGCACTGAAGCAAATTTGAAGCACACAAAACTAGAACATTTAGCAAGAAACTATTGTGGAGATAATCAGAGGGGAATCACATGACATCAGGTGATGTACGCTTCAGTCTAATCATAACATCTTATTAGGAATTGACTGAAAAGTACATATCCAGCTGAGAAACACTGTCAACATGTTCATTACAAAACCTAATAAAGGCAATCAATCAAATAAACAACATCAACAATCGCTCTTCATTTCTCACAATTGCTCACATAAGGTGCTTTTTTTCAACCAGCATGTTCGCACGTTGCACGTTTGATCTCTCTCACCTTCTCCTCTTCGTCTGTGTGCTGGTCCACGGTGCTCAGGGCGTTCTGCACGCGGGCCAGCCGAGAGGATAGACACAGCAGCAGGCTGACCACGCGTTCCAGGTCTCCGATGAACAGGCCGTAGCGCTCAAGCTCCACGGGCGTACACCGCTCCCGAACCAGGGCCTCCACTGCCTCGCCCCGCACCCCATTCTCATGCACCTCCACCTGCAGGGCACCACAGGGCTCCTCCAGGGCCCGCAGGCGCTTCTCAATACACACCACCAGCAGCCTCTGTAGGAAGGGGAGGGAATTGGTGAGTTTGAGAGAGAACATTATACATGACATTGTGCTTTTGGGCTCTTTATGGTCAGCTCAAAACAAACAGGAGATAAGATAAGAGTCTGACAGTTTATCTGGCATCTCAATAATCAGGGCAGACTTCATCAGGTGATGCCAAACCTGCTTAGTTAAACTGCATCCAGATGATATTAAGATGACATCATCAGCTGGCAGAGATAAACTAAACCCACTTCTATTACAACAACAAAAAACATAATGCAGAGCTGAAAAGCAATAATGACCTTCTTCTCCGTGACATCCGCCTTGCTCAGTGGCTCTGGTTGGGGTTGGATTTGATCATCGTCAGGAGTTGTGGGACGTGCTTCAGGGTCATCCACCGCTTCAGAGCTTCAGGTAGAGAGAGCGGAAAAAGACACGGGCATGATACTGATGATAGTGATGCATATGGATGAGATTAACCTTGGAAAGATGTTCATCGGCCTTTAGCCATGAGATTGTCTTTTACACGTGTCTCTCAATCTAGTGCAATTTGGAAGCAGATATCTAGGCGCGTTGACATAACAGCAGGTAACATGGCACCTGCTGATCGAGGGTGTGGCCATCAGACACCTGAACCGGTAGAGTATAATGTGTCTAATAATGAGAGTCACCTGTCTGCAGCGTCTCTCTGCTCCTGCTTCTTCTTATAGTGCTCCTCCATCAGCAGAGTGTCCTCCGACAGTAGACGCTCCATTAGCATCAGCGCCGTCTTACGATTGGTCAACGGGTGCAGCACTCGAGCCAGCGATTGGTCCGCTGTGACCACCTCCTCCACCAGCTCCTCCCACTTTGACTCCTCTGTGGTGGGTGTCTTTTCTGGGCTCTCCGTCTCGCCTGCTGGGGTCTCCCCCTCCACCACATTGGTTTCCTTTTTTTCCTCTGGTTGCTCGCCCTCCCCACTCTGGGAAGTGTCAGTGTCAGGGTCTGGTGTGGTGGAGGAGGAGGAAATTGTAAGGGGCTCACAAGCTGCCGGAGCAGGGGCTAGATTTGGAGTTTCTCCCTCGGCCAGATGATCAGAAAGTGCTGGGTCCTCGCCCTCGTCTTTGCTCCCTGGTTCAGGTGGTATGATCCACAGAGTGGGGTCTGTGGTGACTCCACAGCTCAGGGAGACTTCCTGAGGGGACTTGGGACTCACACTGGGCTCGTCCACTGACTGCTCTCTCACCACAGAGTGGTGTAAAGGACGGGCATTCTTCACTCTGCTGGAATGAGAAAGACGTTAGAAAATGGAATTACTCAAATAATATCAACAGTGATAAATAGCCATTTATACAGTAACATTGATTTAAATGATGAGAATATCATATGCTGAATGAGGGTCACTTTATCATTATATGGTCATCTACCTTGAGCCAGTCTTGCTCTCTCTAGTGCCCCTGGGATTTGTGGGTATGGAGGGAGAAGTTGAGGTAGACTTGACCACTCTCTCACTGGACTCCTGAACGTTATGGGACGGTGGGAGTGGGACATCGCAGGAGAGCTCAGTGGTCTCGATCTCATCTTTAACGAGGGGGCCAAAGTCATATGATCTGGGGGAGCCGTCTGAGCGAGTCCTGACCCGAGACGAGGTTCTCCATGCAGGGGAGACAGACTCACTAGACTCTCTGGTGCTTTTAGTCATCTCCTCTTTGTCTTCCTCACTGCCCAGCTGTGGTGCAGATTCCTGCTTGAAGAGGGGCTTCCTCTTGGTCTGCCTCTGGGCTTTCTCCTGGCCCTCGCCAAAGAATGAGACGATCCTCTTCTCCTGGCCTGGTCCTGGGCCCATCTGCCTACTGCAGAGCTGGTCCAGCTGCTCAGAGCTCTTATTGAAGACCAGAGAGTGGCTGACCTGGGACATACCCAGCTCCTCCATGGACTTTCCCCGCTGGGCCACCACCCGGACTCGCTGACCCTCAGGGACCGACATTGCCTGGCCTCTCCTCATTACCACCGTCTCCTCATCTACTGGCCTCTGAGTCTGAGTACTGAAAAAGAACACAGAGATTGTGATGAGATTCAGATGCTTTGGAGACTGACGTGCCAGTTTCCTCTCAGATATGGTATGTTATCTTACCCTAATCATAGCTGATTAAAAGAGAAAAAGACTCCCTGAATATAGTTGTAATGTAGGTCTAATGTTTATCTTGATGTTACGTCTATATACTTCTCAGAATAGAATGTTGGCATGGTATACAGTGCCTTCAAAGTATCCACACCCCTCGACTTATTTCACAATATGTTGTGTTACAGCCTGAATTCAAAATATTTTTTCTCACCCATCTACACACAATACCCCATAATGACAATGTGATAACATGTTTTTAGACATTTCTTTTTATTTGATTGAAAATTAAATACTGAAGTATCTCATTTACATACAGTGCCTTCGGAAAGTACTCAGACCACTTGACTTTCTCCAAATTTTGTTACATTAAAACCATATCCTAAAATGGATTAAATAAAAATCCTCAGCAATCTACACACAATACCCCATCATGAAAAAGTGAAAACAGGTTATTAGAATATTTTGCAAATGTATTAAAATAAAAAGACAGAAATACCTTATTTCCATAAATATTCAGAAAATTTGCTATAAAACACAAAATTAAGGTCAGATGCATCCTGTTTCCATTGATCATCCTTGAGATGTTTCTACAACTTGATTGGAGTCCACCTGTGGTAAATTCAATTGATTGGACATGATTTGGAAAGGCACACACCTGTCTATATAAGGCCCCACAGTTGACAGCGCATATCAAAGCAAAAACCAAGCCATGAGGTCGAAGGAATTGTCCGAAGAGCTCCGAGATAGGATTGTGTCGCGGCACAACACAAACATTTGTGCAAAGCTTTCATCAAGGCAAAGGGTGGCTACTTTGAAGAATATAAAATACAACATATATTTTGATTTGTTGAACACTTTTTTGGTTACTACATGATTCTATATGTGTTATTTCATAGTTGTGATGTCTTCACTATTATTCTACAATGTAGAAAATAGTAAAAATAAAGAAAAACCCTGAAATGAGTAGGTGTGTCCAAACTTTTGACTGGCACTGTAAAATGTGATATTTATTTGTATTATTTTATATTTAATACATTTGCAAAAATGTTTTTTTAAAAAGTTTGTGCTTTGTCATTATGGGGTATTGTGTGTATATTGATGAGGGGGAAAAAAAACGATTTAATGCATTATAGAATACGGCTGTAAAAGTCAAGGGGTCTGAATACTTTCCGGAGGCACTGTAAGCATTCCTACCCCTGAGTTAATACATTTTAGAATCCCCTTTGGCAGCGATTACAGCTATGTGCCTTTCAGGGTAAGTATCTACGACCTTTGCACACAGTGTACAATATTTGCACTATTTATTTTAAATTCTTCAAGTTCTGTTAAGTTGGTTGTTGATCATTGTTAGGCTGAAATTTTCAAGTCTTGCCATAGATTTTCAAAACTGTAACTAGGCCACTCCAGAACATTCAATGTCGTCTTTGTAAGCAAATTCAGTGTATATTTGGTCTTGTGTTTTAGGTTATTTTCCTGCTGAAAGGTGAATTTGTCTCCCAGGGTTTGTTGGAAAACAGACTGAACCAGGTTTTCCTCAATGATTTTTCCTGTGGTTAGCTCTATTCAGTTTCTTTTTATCCTAAAAAAACACCCTAGTCCTTGCCGATGACAAGCATACCCATAACATAATGCAGCCACCACCACGTTTGAAAATATGAAGAGTGGTACTTAGTGACATTTTGGATTTGCCCAAAACATAATACTTTCTATTTAGGACAAAGTTCATTTCTTTGCAGTTCTACTTTAGTGCCTTATTGCAAACAGGATGCATGTTTTGGAATATTTTTTAATCTGTACAGGCTCTCTTTTCACTCTATCACTTAGGCTAGTATTGTGGAGTAACTATAATGTTGTTGACGCATCCTCGGCAACTGAGTTAGGAAGAACGCCTCTATCTTTGTAGTGGCTGGGTGTATTGATACACCACCGAAAGTGTAATTAATAACTTCACCATGCTCAAATGGATACTCAATGTCTGTTTTTTTTATCCATCTACCAATAAGTGCCCTTCTTTGTGAGGAATTGGAAAACCTTCCTGGTCTTTGTGGTTGTATTTGTGTATGAAATGCACTGCTCAACTGATGGACCTTACAGATAACTGTATGTGTGAGGTACAGAGATGAGGTAGTCATCCATGCAACTTATTATATGACTTGAACTACATGGCATTAATATGGAGTTGGTCCTCCCTTTGCGGCTATAACATTCTCCACTCTTCTGGGAAAGCTTTCCACTAGATGTTGGAACATTGCTGTGGGGACTTGCTTCCATTCAGCCACAAGAGCATTAGTGAGGTCGGGCACTGATGTTGGTTAATTAGGCCTGGCTCGCAGTCGGCGTTCCAATTCATCCCAAAGGTGTTCGATGGGGATGAGGTCAAGGCTAAGTGCAGGCCAGTAAAGTTATTCCACACTGATCTCGACAAACTATTTCTGTATGGACCTCGCTTTGAGCACGGGGGCATTGTCATGCTGAAATAGGAAATGGCCTTCCCCCAAACTGTTGCCACAAAAAAACAGCCCCAGACCAATATTCCTCATCCACCAATCTTTACAGTTGGCACTATGCATTCGGGCAGGTAGCGTTCTCCTGGAATCCGTCAAACCCAGATTTGTGAAGCGTGGTTCATCAATCTAGAGAGCGTGTTTCCACTGCTCCAGAGTCCAATGGCGGCGAGCTTAACTCCACTCCAGCCGGCGCTTGGCATTGCACGTGGTGATCTTAGGCTTGTGTGCGGCTGCTCGGCCATGGAAACCCATTTCATGGAGCTCCAGACGAACAGTTTCTCTGCTGACGTTGCTTTCAGATGCAGTTTGGAACTCTGTAGTGAGTGTTGCAACCATGGACAGATGATATTTATGCGCTACAGCACTCGGCGCTCCTGTTCTGTGAATTTCTGTGGCCTAACACTTTGCGGCTGAGCCGTTCTTGCTCCTAGACGTTTTCACTTCACAATAACAGCACTTACAGTTGACCCGGGGCAGCTAGCAGGGCAGAAATTTGACGAATTGACTTGTTGGAAAGGTGGTATCCTATGACAGTGCCACGTTGAAAGTCACTGAGCACTTCAGTACGGGCCATTCTACTGACAATGTTTATCTATGGAGATTGCAGGTGTGGCTGAGAAAGCTGAACCCACTCATTTTAAGGGGTGTCCACATTGTATTTAGGCTTGCCATAACAAAGGGGTTGAATACTTATTGATTCAAGACATTTCAGCTTTTCATTTTTAATTAATTTGTAAACATTTCTAAAAACAATTCCACTTCGACGTTATGGGGTATTGTGCGTAGGCCAGTGAAACACAATACCTCTATTGAATCTATTTTAAATTCAGGCTGTAACAACAAAATGTGGAAAAAGTCAAGGGGTGTGAATACTTTCTGAAGGCATTGTATGTGTTTTCCCTTTCAATGCCGCAGTAAATCAAGTTTGAGCAAGCATCCGTGTACAACACACATGGTTTACAGTAAACATTACAGGCACAGATACTCCCACTTTCCCAATAAACTAGTGAGGGCAACATACCTGGAAGTGTCCAGAGTATTCACTGGTGAAGGATCATTCATGTAGTTGTGACCCTGTAGCCAAACACATACCAATAATCAACATTAATAACACCCTTTGAACATTTATTGTGGTACATTCAGAAAAGTGACATGGGCCTCCATAAAATTCTATGAAATTCTACAAATACCATTAAAGCCTGGTGAGTGAGGCTAGTGTTCTGATGACGATGATGATGAGGCTTACCTGAAATGCGTGGGGAGTTGAGGTGGAACGATTTCTGAAGAACTCAGGTGGTTCAGGCTGGTCCAGAAGACTTTCCACAGAGGCAGACTTCCCCTGAGAGTGGCTGGGTAACTCTCTCCAGCTGGCCTGTTGGGAATAACCTCGGGCCTGGGTGGAGCTGGAGCTGAACTGCGAGTACCTTATCGAGCTGGAGGTTGAGTCCAGGATGCGACCAGCGGAGTGGGGCCTGTGCAGCTTCTTCTTGGGGCCTTCTTTATTCCCAGACTGAGGCCTGGGATCCCAGTCAGAAGGCTTCCCAGCCGTGGAGTGCCTCTGGCTGGGGACTTGAGAGGCTTGAGGGTTGGGCTGCTGGGACTCAGCCACCTTGTGTCCTGTCTTGCGCTCCATGTAGGCCACCAGGGCCTTGTGCTGGAGGTGCTTCAGGGATGTCTTGGAGAGGCTGGAGGCAGACATGGCCCTGCCTCTGGTTTCAAACATCTTTCTCCTAGCTGCCACCAGGCCCTGTTCTCCCAGCTCCCCCTCCTCACTTGAGAGCACTAGCAGGCCTCCTTCACTTTCGTTGCCCAGGGAACGGCAGGCTGCGTGGTGGGAGGGTGTGTCACCCAGCTGGTTTAGATTCTCCGGCTCTGAGTAGCACAGCTTCTTCTGCTCTGGAGTCAGGCGCCTCCTTCCCCTGATACGAGGCACCTGAGGCTGGGCAACATTCGCTGGTCTCCCGTTTTCCTTTTCACTGTCCTTCACCACCACGCTCTCTATCACCTTCTCAACCTCCTTCCCCGTCACCTTTATGTTCTCCTCATCGGTCCCCTCGGAGTGTGATGGGGAGGGGGTGAGTGTGTCTGTTGAGGTCTCAGAGTCCTGTGAAGAGGAGACCGTGTGAAGTATTGTGGGCCTGAGCTCAGGCCTCTGCCTCACTCTGTGGGGCCAGGACAGCTGCAGGTCCCTCCTCTTAAAGGAGGTCTCTCTGAGCACCTTAGACTGGGCGTCCTTCAGTTTCTCCTTGTAGTACTTCGTGAAGGCATCATCCTGGGTGTTGCAGGGGTGGGAGGTAGCCTCCACTCTCTCTTCCTTGGATGTTTCACCCCGTGGTGTCGTATCACTACAGCTAATGGGGGTGGTGTTCCGGCCTGCATCTTTACTTTTCACACTGACCTCAATGTCCTTTTCGGGCTTGTGCAAACTCAGCGCCACCCTGTTGGCTCCAGTGAGGTGGTACAGAAGCGGGGTGGTTTCCTTGTTGATCTTTTCACTGGCAACGTCTCCTAATAGCTGCCTCCTCCCTCTCTTGACCTGTTTGTATCTCTTGTGGTGGTTGGCCTGCTCCATGCTGATTGGTGGAGGGACTACCAGGTTGTGGAAGTTTGATAATGGAGGACAGTTCTCCTCTGGGCCACAGTAGAAGATGTGGTGGTTGGGGCTGTGATGCCTGCCGATAACTCTGCTCTGGACCTTGTGACTTTGTTCTAAGGCATCGAAACTGCGCGAGCCCTGGTTTGAAATGTGAGAGGGGCCGTATGAAATTCTACTCTGAATCAGTTTCTCCTCATCTTGACTCTTGGTGTAAAACTCCCTGTCATTGGTTGTTGCGGTGTCATGGGTGCTGTGCTGCATCTGTTGGGTGTTCCTAAACATGTTGTCCATGGTGTTGTGTGAACTCTCCATCTCCACCAGCCTGTGGGTCTCCACTGGCGCTGGCACAGGGCTCTCACTGCCCGCCTCTGGCACACACAGAGAGCCATGCTTCAGACTGGACTTACAAACACCTGTAACGAAGTAGAACTGGCCCTTGTGCTGGATGCTGCTGTTGACCATGTTCTGTGCCACATGCCAGGGACTGGCGGACCGCTGCTGCTCCGGCATGAGGGAGCCATGGGCCAAGTGCGCCCTCTTGCGCTGACCCTCCAAGTGCCCGCCATCGCCGCTACCGGACTGCTGTTTGGGCTGCTCAGGCTGACTCGTGTGAGGGGGTGATCCACTTAAGATGTTTGCTGACTTTTGTTGCTCAGTGTTATTAACTGTGTGGTCAGGGTCGACTGGGTCCCTGTGATAGGGCTGTGAAGCCCGGTGGCCATAGACTAGGTCAGGCTTGAGACAGGCAGCAACAGAATTATTTGTCTGGGGCCGTGGAGGTGGCATGTCTGCCAGCTGGCCCTCGGAGCCGTGCTGTGCCCTACAGTTCTCCAAGTTCCTGGTGGCTATGAAGCTGTCCATGCGGGCGGGGGGTGGAGGCGGCAGGGGAGGAGGGGGCGGTAGCATTTCCTGATTCTGATCACAGTACTGTGAAGCACTCAGGCAGCCATCGTTGTGGCGGTACTGATTTGAGATGGCCTCCACCGAGCGGTAGAGCTGATCCATGCTCTTGGCGTCAGAGTCGAGGACGTTGGGGTGGTAGATGGCCTTCACATACTTCAGGTCTGTGTAGTGCAGGCTGTGGTGCTGGAGGTCGTCTGAAAGGAGGGGGGACGGATATTCTGGGGCACTGGAGCCCCCAGAGAAGGAGCTGTAGGCCGAGTCGCCCTTGCCGTGCTGGTGGGTGATCTGGTCGATGCTGCTAGTGGACTTGGCTGGGGAGAGCCGACTCAATGGTAGGCTCAGAGGGTGCAGGTCCAGGTTGCTCATTCTCTCAAAGTGGAAATTATAGGAATCCATTTGGCATTGGAAACTGAAGCGTGGACCCAGGTGAATGGGAGTGATACGGACACATTTAGCTTAATCTTTCACTTCTGATAATTCAGGTCATTTTCTGCCTTCTTTTCTAAGCTTCTTCAGTAGTCTGCTTTTTCAATAACTCCTAAAATTTAAATAAAAACATATTTGTTATCTTAATAGAAATAAAATGTCATTTATCATGCTCTATTTCCTCCTCCTAGAGCTGGGAGTCAAAAATCCAACCTAAATTTGACGTAGCTTTTTCCTGCCAATGAAAACATACAGGAAATGGGGCATGCACCATGTGCTGCTTTCTCAGCGAGTATAGCTGACTGTGTTAACTATTAATACTATGTTTGTGTGAGATTATCACCATGGCATGTCTACTTGGACAACAACACTCAACACCGGCCTACTAGATCAAAGGTACAGCCACAGAACCTTTCAGCTAAATGCAATTAAGAAATTCTCAGAGAATTCTAACAACTATTTCTCTCTAAATATATTTTTGGAATTTCTGACATCTGCAATGCTGCATGACCTCTCTTGTTAGTGAGAGGTGGAAATCTAAGTTCCACCCTTGACAAAAATATGTCCTTTCCAAGTGCTAATGTACACCGTAGCACTGGTATCTGTAATAGTGCTAATGTACACCGTAGCACTGGTATCTGTAATAGTGCTAATGTACACCGTAGCACTGGTATCTGTAATAGTGCTAATGTACACCGTAGCACTGGTATCTGTAATAGTGCTAATGTACACCGTAGCACTGGTATCTGTAATAGTGCTAATGTACACCGTAGCACTGGTATCTGTAATAGTGCTAATGTACACCGTAGCACTGGTATCTGTAATAGTGCTAATGTACACCGTAGCACTGGTATCTGTAATAGTGCTAATGTACACCGTAGCACTGGTATCTGTAATAATATAAATGCGATTTCACCGTTCACTCCATTGATCTGGAATTTCTCACGAGAAAGACTTGCCCACTGCCCACTGCCCACACGTGCCCACTGGTCCACTGTCAGGATGAGGGCATTTCCATGTAAAAGGACCCATGAGCACCAACATGTGAAGTTCATAGGAGCATTGGTTATCAAATTGGGTGGCAAATTGGGTGTCAAATGAAAGCTATGAGTCCATATGTTTGATAAATTAAGGCATATATACATTTTTGAATCGTTATCCATCCTAAAAATGCAATAAGCAAAGGCTTTGATTTATTGTCAGACAGATATAAAATCTGTCTTATAAAACATTTACCAGAAAAAGTCTTAAAAAGGGATTACAGAAGATGTACATTAAAACACAATAATAAAGTAAAGACCCCTGCCAACTAATATCAAAACTTATATTTAGTTTAGGATATTTTGTTCTGCATTCTGTAAGTTTAAGAAACATTGACTTGAAATACATTTACCAAAAACTAGAGGTCGACCGATTAATCGGAATGGCCGATTAATTAAGGCCGATTTCAAGTTTTCATAACAATCGGAAATCGGTATTTTTGGACAACCAATTTTTTAATATACATTTTTTATTTTTTTACACCTTTATTTAACTTGGCAAGTCAGTTAAGAACACATTCTTATTTTCAATGTAGGCCTAGGAACGGTGGGTTAACTGCCTTGATCAGGGGCAGAACAACAGATTTTTACCTTGTCAGCTCGGGGATTCAATCTTGCAACCTTACAGTTAACTAGTCCAACGCTCTAACCACCTGCCTCTCATTGCACTCCACGAGAAGCCGGCCTGTCATGTGAATGCAGTAAGAAGCCAAGATAAGTGTAATGCTAGCTAGCAACTTATCTTGTAAAAAACAATCAATCAAAATCACTAGTTAACTACATATGGTTGATGATATTACTAGTTTATCTAGCATGTCCTGCATTGTATATAATCGATGCCGAGCGCTTTCATGAAAAAGGACTACCTAACCATAAACATCAATGCTTTCTTAAAATCAATACACAAGTATATATTTTTAAACCTGCATATTTAGTTAATATTGCCTGCCAAAATGAATTTATTTTAACTAAGTAAATTGTGTCACTTCTTTTGCAACAGAGTCAGGGTATATGCAGCAGTTTGGGCCGCCTGGCTCGTTGAGAACTGTGTGAAGACTATTTATTCCTAACAAAGACAGCCAACTTCGCCAAACGGGGGATGATATAACAAAAGTGCATTTGCGAAAAAAGCACAATCGTTGCACGACTGTACCTAACCAAAAACACCAATGCCTTTCTTAAAATCAATACACAGAAGTATATATTTTTTAAACTTGCATATTTAGCTAAAACAAATCCAGGTTAGCAGGCAATATTAACCAGGTGAAATTGTGTCACTTCTCTTGCGTTCATTGCACGCAAAGTCAGGGTATATGCAACAGTTTGGGCCGCCTGGCTTGTTGTGAACTAATTTGCCAGAATCTTAAGTAATTATGACATAACATTGAAGGTTGTACAGCAATAATGTAACAGCAATATTTAGACTTCGGGATGCCACCCGTTCGATAAAATACGGAACGGTTCCGATATTTCACTGAAATAATAAACGTTTTGTTTTGGAAATGATAGTTTCCGGATTCAACCATATTAATGACCAAAGGCTCGTATATCTGTGTGTTATTATGTTATAATTAAGTCTATGATTTGACATTTGATAGAGCAGTCTGACTGGGCGGTGGTTGGCAGAAGCAGGCTCGTAAGCATTAATTCAAACAGCACTTTTGGGCGTTTTGCCAGCAGCTCTTCGCTGTGCTTCAAGCATTGAGCTGTTTATAACTTCAAGTCTATCAACTCCCGAGATTAGGCTGGTGTAACCGATGTGAAATGGCTAGCTAGTTAGCAGGGTGTGCGATAATAGCGTTTCAAATGTCACTCGCTCTGAGACTTGGCGTAGTTGTTCACCTTGCCCTGCAAGGGCTGCAGATTTTGTGGAGCGATGGGTAACGATGCTTCGAGGTTGGCTGTTGTCGATGTGTTCCTGGTTCGAACCCAGGTAGGGGCGAGGAGAGGGACGGAAGCTACACTGTTACACTGGCAATACTATAGTGCCTATAAGAACATCCAATAGTCAAAGGTATATGAAATACATATGGAATAGAGAGAAATAGTCCTATAAATACTATATTAATGGAATATTGAAGTCTCATGTTAAAAGGAACCACCAGCTTTCATATGTTATCATGTTCTGAGCAAGGAACTTAAACGTTAGCTTTTTTACATGGCACATATTGCACTTTTACTTTCTTCTCCAACACTTTGTTTTTGCATTATTTAAACCAAATTGAACATGTTTCATTATTTACTTGAGGCTAAATTGATTTGTATTGATGTATTATATTAAGTTAAAATAAGTGTTCATTCAGTATTGTTGTAATTGCCATTATTACAAATAAATAAATAAAAATTGTCAGATTAATCGGTATCGGCTTTTTTTTTGGGGGGGGGGCCTCCAATAATCGGTATCGGCGTTGAAAAATCTTAATCGGTCAACCTCTACCAAAATGTCTTAAAGATATGTGAGTTTTTCTAAATGATCTCCCTCATGAGGAGGGAGGATAATGAAAGTTCACAGAAGTAACAAGTAAAGTTAGACCTACCAATTAGTGTTTTTACTAATATCAATTGTGTTTAGGAATTATTAAGTGATTCAAACTCAAAACGATGTTACCAAATCGGTGACAGAATTTCAGAATTTCTGCAACTTAATTGGCTACAATGGGAAATCATAGTTGGGTCACCTGCTACATTTCTCCCTTCCACTGGCATAGTGCATAAAACTTGTGAGAAATAAGATTTTTGTGCGTATGGAACATTTCTGGGGTCGTTTATTTCAGCTTATGAAACATGGGACCACTTTTCTTTGTTCAGTATACATTCAAACGCAAGGTGTCATGTTATAGCTGACACCCCATTCTTTCTGCAGACATCTTTGACTCTTAATTCGGCATACAATTTAAGTGAAAAATCTTAACGCAGTCTTAACGCAATTCTGTTACTGTAGAATTGTCCATGACTTCAACTATTAAGGTCTCTAAGGGCACTAAGTCCTGAGTTAGGAGGGCTCAGCCTCAGAGGAGAATAGGCCTTTTCTTGGCTAATCACGGAAATGGAGGGCTGGGAATTTAAATATCAGCCATTAAGCACAAGAGGCTAACAAAAGAACAGTTCTGCTTTTTTGCAATGCAAAGATGTTGACTGCATATTTTTTCCTATAGCAAATGTTTTTCACAGGAAAACAAAATGTATTTCAAATATAATTGTAAGGAAATGTGTAAAAAGTATCAAATACAACATTTGGAACAACATGTATGAGTTTGTAAGTCGATCTGGATAAGAGCGTCTGCTAAATGACTTAAATGTAAATGTAATGTAATGGAAAGCCTACATACAGCATGGAACACCTGTTAGAGGTGCCTGTGGAACCAGACCCCTTAATTAGAACCTTGAGGTGCACGTTGCACCGCTCCAAAAATGCCTGGAATTCCATATACATTTTGCAGACATATTTGAGGATTAGTCATGTGATAACTTTTTTTAATGGATTATCCACCACTGGAACACTGCATGTAGCACTGTGTGTTGGATTAACTCATCAGGAAACCAACCAAGCACATACACTGAATGTGTTTGAATGACTTGACAAATAGTATGTTTCTTTAAGGTCTAATCTAAGGTTTTAAACACCAAACACCATATCACAGCACAATTGGTTAGGCGCCCGTAAAACGGCTGCCATTTTTTCCTGGCGCCATCTTAATCTAACATTATATCATCTGTTGGGTGTTTGTCTGGTGTTTGTTAAAGAAAAGCTTTCAAAGGTAAATATTGTTGTTTATATGTCATGGTTCAATATCTCAGTGATAAAACCAAAGGCTTTTCCCCCCATTTTGTCGTAGCAGGAAGTCATAAGTTCCAAAGAACTTTGAATCGTCATCTTCAATAACGACTTGAATGTACAATTTCATGCTGACCTTGTTTGTAACGGAAGAGGGAGTCTGATTTATCTAGGTTTAGTACAGTGAAACTTCTCTTT
Organism: Oncorhynchus gorbuscha; assembly: GCF_021184085.1. Taxonomy (NCBI): domain Eukaryota; kingdom Metazoa; phylum Chordata; class Actinopteri; order Salmoniformes; family Salmonidae; genus Oncorhynchus; species Oncorhynchus gorbuscha. The sequence goes on along the minus strand of NC_060188.1, from coordinate 41,030,385 downwards.
CTGGCAAAACTGGTGTTTACAATACAGTTTTACCCAACATCAGAATACTGATACAAAGTCCACCAACAGGAAGCTGTAATGGTGGGTGATAGTACAGTTTAAGAAGAAAGCTGAACACAGGCCTTTGGTGATTAGTTTTCCTCCAGGAGGTGCATACCTGTCACGCATACACACAGATCAGTGTAGCCAACACAAATACAAGCCAATGAGATCCACAGTCCTTGATTCCGAACAGGTTTCACTCTCTCATGGGCCAACACAGACATACACAAACAAATTGGTCAAATACCAACCATTTAAGATGGCTGAGGTACCTCTGTTCCAAGCCACGTTGTACCAGAAACTGCAGTGACCATTCTGAGACCTTCAACGACCAAGTGTTATAGATCTCCCCCTTGTCCCCTGATTTGCAGCTGATGAAAATATGAAAACCTCCAGCTACCATGCACACTGACGTCCCGGGTCTAGTTAGTGATGTTAAAAGGGGTTTGTTTTCACGTGTTGTAGAGGTACACCTGATTCTCCATGTGCAGCGGCTGCCAGGCTTCTATCCTTGAACTGCTAGCACACTAACAGGGGAACTACAGGGGAGCGCTCATTTGAAAGTGATGGGGAGGCCAGTTAGTGGCAAATATGCACAGAGAGAACAGAGAGAGAAATTCCCAGACAAATACACTCACACCATTACCACAGCAAACTACACCAGAAAATTGAACTGGTTGGCTGGATAAACCATCACATAGGCTAGAGTCAAATCAACTCATACCAACAGGCCTAAGTGGAATACATTTTTAAGAGTACCACAAGGAAACTTGTAAGCAGCAACTTACCAAATCCTTTGACAAAGTTGTTGGTTTGAGAGCTCACACTTTTGATGCCACATTAAATAATGAAGAAGAAAAAAAGCAACTAACTAATTCCAAGTTAGCACTTGACTTTTAGATACAATTCAGATAGCTTAGCAGTAATCTACTGGTGAATCTATCGGTGAAAGAAGGACCAAAACAAGTTACCAGGAGGAAATGTAAAGTTCCAGTGAGTCCTTCTCCCCCAAGACCAAGACGAGAGGCGGCTTTTGCATGCCTGTGACGTCTGTCCGCCTAGCTGATGAACAATGAGCACCGCAGATAGTTAGTGCCGTAAAAAAAAAAAGGAAAAAAAAGGGCCTCGCATTCCTGGCTGGCTTCAAAGAAAGACAGTGCTCGGGCACCATTCATTCCCAGGGTCCTCGGCACATGGAGAGCAGCCAAGCAGCAGGGGTGGGTGCTGCTCTCAACCCTAAACACTCACAAAGACGGACAAGCCAGGGACCCCACCTTTTCCCTCCTCGCCCCTCTACTGCAGGCCCCAACTATCCAAACATTGGTCTTCATTTCCAAAACCTTGGGCCAAGAAGGTAGTTGTGTCTCAGTTGTTTCAGTGCAGGACATTCCATTTTACTCCAATCTCATTATGTTGACTTCTTTAAAAAACAGACTAAGGTCAAGGAGATGTTATGACATTTCACAACAAAGACATTCTGTTTGATTGGCTTAAGGCATAGTGCCTGAGGGCATTTCCATGTAAAAGAACCCATGAGCACCAAAGTGAAGTTCATAGGAGCATGTCAAATTGGGTGTCAAATGAAAGCTAAGAGTCTAGATGTTTGGGAAATGAAAGCATTGATACATTTTTCAACCACTTTCCATCTAAAAAAAATGTAAGGCTCTGATTTCTGAATAAATGGATGGAAAAAGGGTCTTGGAAAACCAATTGAAACATATCAGAAATACATCAAAACACAACAATGTTGGACGTAAAGACCCCTGCCAACTAATATCAACACATATATATATATTTTTTTTTGGGGGGGGGGGGTTTACCTTTGGTAAGTTTAAGGATAATGAAAGTCCACAGAAGTTACAAGTAATAATTGACCTACCAATTAGTTATAGTGATTTTACTGATATCAATTTTGTTTATGAATTATTAAGTGATTAAAACCAATTTAGTAACGGAATTACCAAAACATCCGTAACATAATTACTGTTGGCTACAATGGGAAATCACAATCCACAGTTGGGTCACCTGTTACTGTCCTCCCTTCCACTGGCATACTGTTATGTTCAGCTGGCCTTGATGTTGATGTTAACGTCCACAGACGGACCGGACCTAATCTGAACATATTATAGACGTATGTTCCACAAGTTTGTACAGAACAGCAAGTGGCACAGTAGAGTACAGTAAAATACAGTACAGTGAGTACAGTCCATACATTACAATACATTACAATAAAGAAAGGTAAAGTAGAAGAATGTACAGTATATTGTACTGTATTGTACTTGACGGTACTTTACTCTACTGCATTGAACTCTACTGTGCTCTGGTGTGGTGTGCTGTGATGTCCAAACTTGTGAAAGATGATAATGACACTCAGATCCACTTACTGTAGTTCAATAACCAAAAGAGATTTTTCAAACTCAAGGTGTCATGTCATAGTTGACACCCCATTCTTTCTGTAGAAATCTTTGAATCTTAATTCGGCGCAGATATTTAACAGTTTTTTTGGAAAACGTCATAAAAACCTGAGTGAGATTTTACCGGAATTCCGTTACCAAAGTTTGCATCTGCACGGTTCTTTCACTAAATTAGTTTGTGTAAAATGTTCAGTGCAAATTGTTAAAGGTAGTGCATAGATGTTTATGGTATGTTACACTTTGGAAACAATCTTTTTGTTTGGCATACATTTGCAAGTTAAAAAACATTTTTTCGTCAAAGAATAATTCTGTTACACTGGAATTGCCGCTGACTACTAGGCCTGTTTCACCTGTAGTGGTGTTTTCCTGTAAGATACAGTATAGACCTGTATTTCCCTGATGATCACTTGGCCATTGTGCTTTATGTTATGGGCTGGTTCATGCTGGAAGCGTCTGGTCTGAGGTTTTATGTGCTCTGTTGATATTGTCAAATCTTTGACCTGCTGCCATTCCCACCTGCCAGCCCACTGAATGAGTCACAAAGGCTTAGAGATGGGCAAGCAACACAGGAGAGAAGGGCTATTCTTAACACCACTCGGACACTCCCCACTGAGCCACAGTGCTGAATCCAACATCTACATGTTGTTTTTGTATATTTGTGCACATGACTAATTGTATTGACTATTGACACCCGCACAAAATGGACACGTGAATGGCAAGTTTAAGTGATGCAGCCATTTAAGACCCTACATTGACTTGATGTGCCTGATATGTCAGCTATACCATATGTCAGATTTAGCCTACTTAACTTGGTAACAAACCATTTTCTACCTGGCAACCAATCTCCGTTTCCCCCAATCATATACAGACATTCAATAAGGGAAAAGCGAGAAAGAGAAAGCAAGAGTTTAAAGTCATTGTTTTAAAATACTTAGTTGGAGGTGTCAGGGTTCAAAATCTCAGTAAGAAGATTTGATTGCTAGGCCGAGCAGGGCGGAATTCCACCAGTGCATTTCAGGCTTTCATTGGTACTTATTTTTTACAGCGTGACCTCAATTTGAATGCCGCGAGACCAGACCACCAGGGGCTCGGCATGCACTCTCTACCAGGCTGATGTCATCGAAGACAGCTAAGTGCACTAGTATTGACTCCAGGTATGCGGAGTCTGAGGATGATTGGATGAACGGCTGCTGACCGATAAGATGTCCTAACGGGAGCAGGTCGTGTGAATTACAGGGTGATTTTCAAATGTAAGGCAGTCCTATAGGTCTATACTAGGTCATTGGAGAGACCGTGAGGATCCAAGCATCTATATGGCACGTAGGCTGCTTCAACTCAGCTCAGGTTACTGCTGCAAGCCAACAGAGGTTGGAAGGCTTCCGGGCTCTAAATGTGCACATACAAATGTGCCCCTCCAGCCGAGCACCAGATTACACAAGTCATGTAAGCAAGTAAAGAGAGTTTTGAACCACTGACACAAACAAAACATCTGACTACAGCCTGAAGTGTCTGTCAGTTGAAGCTACTGTAACTTGTTTTGAAAGCTTATAGGCCTAGGTCAAGGATGGGCCCAACAACTGTGGCCTCAGAATTGGATGGAAACAGAAAATTAATGACACGGCAAGAGACACAGAAAGATAGAGAAATGGATAGTGGAACGCAGACTTTTCCATCCTGTTAAAACCCAGTTCTATGACTTTTTTCAAGGTCCCAGGGTAAGAGAGAATTTCACTGTTGAGGCTGATCAAACAAACATTAAGAGGAAGAGCTTTTTGAAAAGGTGGAGAGGTTGAGTTATTGCATAGGGGCAATTCCATGGTAACAAAATTACGCAGAGACTCAGATTTTATGTTTTAAAAGCACTATGTTGAACAATTTACACAAAATTGAACAAAACCACATTTACTGGAAGAACTGTGTAGATGCAAATTTTGGTGACAGAATTACGCTAAAAGGGGACGACAGGTGAGCAGCAACATGTGAAGATGTGTTTTCTCTGTGCTCCGATCCAGGGCGAGCAATTTACTATTAATACTTGACCAACACCTCCCCACCGTGCTCATCTTGTAACATTTAATTTGGAGTCGAACGCAATTTACTAATCTGGCTTTTATTTCTGAAAATGTTGGCCTTTTAATCGTAAAATGTCAAGACAACAATGGCAGCGGGCCAAAAAGGAGCAGGCTTCTGCTCAAGCCTCGTGTTCTGGCTTGTTAGGATGTTCAACAGAGGGTTACATTTATACAAATGTTGAATTTTACTGGGTTTGTTTTCCTATTTACTTATCTTATTTAATGAAATGTTTTTGGAGTATATATATATATATATATAAATAAATCTTACCTTTCAGCACGCTGGCCATTACGATCGTACTAAAATTAATTTCAGATTACTCCGAATATGCCTAATTCACAAGCTCCACATGCTGTATCAGCTGGAACATGAAAGGAATTAACCAGGTGCTCAAGCGTAGCTGAGTGTCTTTAGTCCTTAAATCTGGACATTGGTCTCTTGGAGAGAAACAATCTCTGGTCCAGCGACCATGATAAACTAAAGAGAGGATGGGTAGACCAAATATATTTCACTCCAACGTTGGTGCTGAGGCCACAGGGGCAGCCATCCTGTTTAGCACACAGGTTATTCTGGCCAACCTCTATGGTCCTAATTGGGATGATGCTGAATTTCTCTGACCTCATCGTAACACTTCCTGACCTTAACTCTCCACATTTGATTGATTCTGTATTGATTCTAGAGGTCGGCCGATTAATCGGAATAACCGATTAATTAGGGCCGATTTCAAGTTTTCATAACAATCGGAAATGGGTATTTTTGAGCGCCGATTTGCCAAATGTTTATTTCATTTTTTATATACCTTTATTTAACTAGGCAAGTCAGTTAAGAACACATTCTTATTTTCAATGTCGGCCTAGGAACGGTGGGTTAACTGCCTCGTTCAGGGGCAGAACGACAGATTTTCACCTTTTCAGCTCGGGGGATCCAATCTTGCAACCTTACAGTTAACTAGTCCAACACATTAACGACCTGCCTCTCTCTCGTTGCACTCCACAAGGAGACTGCCTGTTATGCAAATGCAGTAAGCCAAGGTAAGTTGCTAGCTAGCATTAAACTTATCTTATAAAATACAATCAATCATAATCACTAGTTAACTACACATGGTTGATAATATTACTATATATTATCTAGCGTGTCCTGCATTGCATATAATCTCACTGAGCATACAAGCATACAAGTATCTAAGTATCTGAGCGGTGGTAGGCAGAAGCAGGCGCGTAAACATGAATTCAAACAGCACTTTCTTTGCGTTTTGCCAGCAGCCCTTCGTTATGCGTCAAGCATTGCGCTGTTTATGACTTCAAGCCTATCCAATTCCCGAGATGAGGCTGGTGTAACCGAAGTGAAATGGCTAGCTAGTTAGCACGCGCTAATAGCGTTTCAAACATCACTCGCTCTGAGCCTTCTAGTAGTTGTTCCCCTTGCTCTGCATGGGTAACGCTGTTTCGATGGTGGCGGTTGTCGTTATGTTGCTGGTTCGAGCCCAGGGAGGAGCGAGGAGAGGGACTGAAGCTATACTGTTACACTGGCAGTACTAAAGTGCCTATAAGAACATCCAATAGTCAAAGGTTAATGAAATACAAATGGTATAGAGGGAAATAGCCCTATAATAACTACAACCTAAAACTTCTTACCTGGGAATATTGAAGACTCTTGTTAAAAGGAACCACCAGCTTTCATATGTTCTCATGTTCTGAGCAAGGAACTGAAACGTTAGCTTTCTTACATAGCACATATTGCACTTTTACTTTCTTCTCCAACACTTTGTTTTTGCATTATTTAAACCAAATTGAACATGTTTCATTATTTACTTGAGGCTAAATTGATTTTATTGATGTATTATATTAAGTTAAAATAAGTGTTCATTCAGTATTGTTGTAATTGTCATTATTACAAATAAATAGAAATCGGCTGATTAATCGGTATCGGCTTTTTGGGTCCTCCAGTAATCGGTATCGGCGTTGAAAAATCATAGTCGGTCGACTATGGAGTCACACTCAAAAATAAATTTGGAGTCACACTCAAAATTAAAGTGGAAAACCACACAACAGGCTGATCCAACTGTGATGTAATGTCCTTAAAACAAGTCAAAATGAGGCTCAGTATTGTGTGTGGCCTCCACATGCCTGTATGACCTCCCTACAACGCCTGGGCATGCTCCTGATTAGGTGGCGGATGGTCTCCTGAGGGATGTCCTTCCAGACCTGGACTAAAGCATCCACCAACTCCTGGACAGTCTGTGGTGCAACATGGCGTTGGTGGATGGAGCGAGACATGATGTCCCAGATGTGCTCAATTGGATTCAGGTCTGGGGAACGGGCGGGCCAGTCCATAGCATCAATGCCTTCCTCTTGCAGGAACTGCTGACACACTCCAGCCACATGAGGTCTAGCATTGTCTTGCATTAGGAGGAACCCAGGGCCAACCACACCAGCATATGGTCTCACAAGGGGTCTGAGGATCTCGCCTAATGGCAGTCAGGCTACCTCTGGTGAGCACATGGAGGGCTGTGCGGCCCCCCAAAGAAATGCCACCCCACACCATGACTGACGCATTGCCAAACCGGTCATGCTGGAGGATGTTGCAGGCAGCAGAACATTCTCCACGGTGTCTCCAGACTCTGTCACGTCTGTCACATGTGCTCAGTGTGAACCTGCTTTCATCTGTGAAGAGCACAGGGCGCCAGTGGCGAATTTGCCATCTTGGTGTTCTCTGGCAAATGCCAAACGTCCTGCACGGTGTTGGGTTGTAAGCACAACCCCCACCTGTGGACGTTGGGCCCTCATACCACCCTCATGGAGTCTGTTTCTGACTGTTTGAGCAGACACATGCACATTTGTGGCCTGCTGGAGATAATTTTGCAGGGCTCTGGCAGTGCTCCTCCTTGCACAAAGACAGAGGTAGCGATCCTGCTGCTGGGTTGTTGCCCTCCTCCGTCCTCCTCCACGTCTCCTGATATACTTGCCTGTCTCCTGGTAGCGCCTCCATGCTCTGGACACTACGCTGACAGACACAGCAAACCTTCTTGCCACAGCTCGCATTGATGTTCCATCCTGGATGAGCTGCATTACCTGAGCCACTTGTGTGGGTTGTGGTAGCATGAGACGGAGTCTACTAGAGTGAAAGCACCGTCAGCATTCAAAAGTGACCAAAACAGAACCACTCCTTTATTGGGAGTGTCTTGCTAATTGCCTATAATTTCCACCTGTTGTCTATTCCATTTGCACAACAGCATGTGAAATTTATTGTCAATCAGTGTTGCTTCCTAAGTGGACAGTTTGATTTCACAGAAGTGTGATTGACTTGGAGTAACATTGTGTTGTTTAAGTGTTCCCTTTATTTTTTTGAGCAGTGTATATTTGGCTAAGGTGTATGTAAACTTCCGACTTCAACTGTATTTACAGTACTAGAGAGATTTGGGTTTGGCCAGTCATTCCTTTCCTGGATTAAGATTTTGAACTCGTCCCCAGTGGCTTCTGTTCGCACCAACAATGTTACCTCCAGCTACTTCCCTCTCCACAGGGGGCTAGGCAGGGTTGCTGTTTATCCCCTTTCCTATTTGATATGGCTTTCCTATTTGATATGGCTATTGAGCCTCTTGCTATCGTCCTGCGGGCCGGAGGAGAGGATTAAGGAAATATTAAGAGACAATATAACTCACAAAGTGTCCTTATATGCAGACAATCTTCTTTTATACACCTCTAACCCTGTGGAGTCTATACCCTATCTCTTGGACATGCTACAAGGTTTTGAGACATTCTCTGGTTATAAGTTAAACCTAACAAAATGTGTGCTCCTCCCCATTAGTCAGTTAGCAGAAGGAATTGGGCATGCCAATTTCCCAATTTAAGGTGGTGCATCAGGTCTTTATTTATTTGGGGATAAAGGTCACACGCTCATTTATGGCTCCGTTTAAACATAACTTCAAAACACTCCTGGAGCGCACTAAGCAGGATTTCATAAGGTGGTCGTCTCTTCCCATTTCATTAGCAGGTCGCATTAATTTTGTTAAGATGACTGTACTACTTAGGTTTTTGTACTCATTCCAAATGATTCCCATTTTTCTGCCAAGTCGATGTTCAAACACCTGGACAGCTACATTTTCAACTTCATTTGGAATAAGTCAAATCCACAAATGAGAAAGGTATATTTAGAGAGACCTAAGCCTGCAGGCAGCTGGGCCTTCCCATTTTATTTTACACTCCTACTGGTCAGCAAATATATCTAAAATGTGTTTATTGGGTTTCTGCATTTGAAAACAAGGATGGCCCAACTTGAGTTACAGTCAAGCCTTCCAACTTCTCCAGTCTCATTCCTGTGCTCCCCAATGCCCATGAACCTTGGCACTCATGTTTTGGCACTCACCGAAGTCCGAAGTCACTTTAGCCTTAAACAAGCAAGCGGCTTCTCCCCATTAACATCTAATCACCTCTTCCCAGCGTCACAGATTGACACGGCATTCCAGTTCTGGCATAGGAAAGGTTTGGTGTTTTTGTTGTGAACTATTTGTTGATAACACATTTGTCTCATTTGATACTCTGAAGGGTTGACCATAATATTCCCAATCCCCAGTTTTTTAGAAACCTGCAAACTCGCAGCTTTGCCAAAAAACATTTCCCTTCATTTCCACTCGAGCCTACTAAGTGTCCAGTCCCCCTTAAAATATTTAGATGCACTATTGTAAAGTGTTCCACTGGATGTCATAAGGTGAATGCACCAATTTGACGCTCTGGAACCTAAATAACAAAGTATTGAGTATATCCACACATAATTTTGCATAAGGCATGGGCTTAAATCATTTTAAGGTTTTGCACCGTCTCCATTACTCAAATGACAGATTGGCAAAAATAAACCCAAATGTTGACCTCAAGTGTTTGAGATGCCACCTGAGTCCAGCGACTGTGGGACACATGTTTTGGTCATGCCAATCTTTGAGTGGCCTCTGGGATCCAATTTTTTTAGGCATTCTCACATACGTGTAATACAACTGTTAGCCCCAACCCGGTCACTGCCATTTTTGGGGTACTTCCCCTAGACCAGAATGCTACCGCGCATCAGGGTGCCTCGCTGATAGCTCGCCGCCTTGTCCTCTTCCACCGGAAGTCTGCAAAACCGCCCTACTTTATGCAGTGGTTTAAGGAGGTGATGTCATCTCTGCCTCTGGAGGAGGTTAGGTACACTGTGCATGGGTCCCGACAAAAGTTTGACTAAACCTTGTCTCCATTAATACAATATGTGGAGAGCCTGTCTTTTACTTATTGTAACTTGCATAGTTTGGTAAGCAGTCATGTCTGTTCTAGTGGCCATTTGTGCTGTTATGAATTTTTATTTAACTCTTATTTAATAGATGTTTTGTTTCTATTAGTTTCTGTTTTTCTTTCCTATTTAACTTACTTTTATAGATGCCTTGGTGGGTGGGTGGTTTGGAGGGAGTGAAGGGTTGGAGTGGAGGGAGGGGATACGTGGGGTTGGGGTTGTACTGTTTTTGTTGTTATGTCTGAAAATCTATAAATAACGTAAACATTTAAAAAATAATTACGGTAAAATTTTCCTCCGTTTTTAAGCGGCTATGTTTTCCAAAAACTGTTAAATATCTGCTCTGAATTAAGATTCAAAGATATCTGCAGAAGGAATGGGCTGTCAGCTATGACATGACACCTTGAGTTTGAAAAGAAATCTCTTTTGGTTACTGAACTATAGTAAGTGAGGTGGATTTACACATGGTAACAGAATTACATAATGGGTACTTCCCCTAGTCCAGGGGGGACTACAAAGAAATGCATAATTATGGATGTCATTATCTTCATGGTGAAGAGAATGAATTTGAGATTTGTGGTGATCTCGAATCGGTACAAAAAGGTAGAAATATGCGTCATCGTTTGCATATATGAGTATTATTCTATACACTGGCTATTATTTTTATTTTGTTTTAATGTAACCTTTATTTAATCAGGCAAGTCAGTTAAGAACAAATTCGTATTTACAATGAAGGCCTACCAAAAGGCAAAAGGCCTCCTGCGGGGACAGGGGCCTAGGATTAAAAATAAAAAATAAATTCAATCAAAATATAGGACAAAACACACATCACAACAAGAGAAACAACACAACAGTACATACAGAGAGACCTAAGACAACAACATAGCAAGACAGCAACACATAACAACACAGCATGGTAGCAACACAACATGGTAGCAGCACAAAACATGGTACAAATTGGGCACAGACAACAGCACAAAGGGCAAGAAGGTAGAGAAAACAATACATCACACAAAGCAGCCACAACTGTCAGTAAGAGCGTACATGATTGAGTCTTTGAATGAAGAGATTGAGATAAAATTGTCCAGTTTGAGTGTTTGTTGCAGCTCATTCCAGTCGTTAGCTGCAGTAAACTGAAAAGAGGAGTGACCCAGGGATGTGTGTGCTTTGGGGACCTTTAACAGATTGTGACTGGCAGAAAGTGTGTTGTATGTGGAGGATGAGGACTGCAGTAGATATCTCAGATAGGGGGAGTGAGGCTTAAGAGGGTTTTATAAATAAGCATCAACCAGTGGATCTTGCAGCGGGTATACAGAGATGACCAGTTTACAGAGGAGTGCAGTGATGTGTCCTATAAGGAGCATTGGTGGCTAATCTGATGGCAGAATGGTATAGAACATCTAGCTGCTCGAGAGCACCCTTAGCTTCCAATCTATAAATTATTGTCTGTAATCTAGCACGGGTAGGATGGTCACCTGAATCAGGGTTAGTTTGCCAGCTGGGTTGAAGGAGGAGCGATTACGATAGAGGAAACCAAGTCTAGATTTAACTTTAGCCTGCAGCTTTGATATGTGCTGAGAGAATGACAGTGCACCGTCTAGCCATACTCCCAAGTACTTGTATGAGGTGACTACCTCAAGCTCTAAACCCTCAGAGGTAGTAATAACACCTGTGGGAAGAGGGGCAATCTTCTTACCAAACCACATGACCTTTGTTTTGGAGGAGTTCAGAACAAGGTTAAGGGTAGAGAAAGCTGGACACTAAAAAAGCTTTGTTGTAGAGCATTCAACACAAAATCCACAGAAGGGCCAGCTGAGTATAAGACTGTATCATCTGCAAATAAATTGATGAGAGAGCTTCCTACTGCCTGAGCTATGTTGTTGATGTAATTTGAGAAGAGTGTGTGGCCTAGGATTGACCCTTGGGGCACTCCCTTGGTGACAGGCAGTGGCTGAGACAACAGATTTTCTGACTTTATACACTGCACTCTTTGAGAGAGGTAGTTAGCAAACCAGGCCAAAGACCCCTAAGAGACACCAATACTCCTTAGCCGGCCCACAATAATGAAATGGTGTACCATATCCAAAGCTTTGGCCAAGTCAATAAAAATAGCAGCACAATATTGCTTAGAATCAAGGGAAATGGTGACATCATTGAGGACCTTTAAGGTTGCAGTGACACATCCATAACCTGAGTGGAAATCAAATTGCATACCCGAGAGAATACTATAGACATCAAGAAAGCCAGTCAGTTGATTATTGACAAGTTTTTCCAAAACTTTTGATAAACAGGGCAAAATAGAAATAGGCCTATAACAGTTAGGATCAGCTTGATCTCCTCCTTTAAATAAAGGATGAACCGTGGCTGCCTTCCAAGCAATGGGAACCTCCCCAGAAAGGAGAGACAAGTTAAAAAAGGTTGGAGATAGGCTTGGCGATGATAGGGGCAGCAACCTTAAAGAAGAAAGTGTCTAAACCATCTAATCCAGATGTTTTTTGGGGGTCAAGTTTAAGGAGCCCTTTTAGCACCTCAGACTCAGTGACTGCCTGCAGGGAGAAACTATGTAGCGGGGCAGGGGAAAAAGAGGGAGAAGCATCGGGGCTAGTCGCATTAGAAGGGGTGAGAGATGAGGAAATGTTGGACGGGCAAGGAGGCATGGCAGAGTCAAATAGGAATCCTGACTTAATGAAGTGGTGATTAAAGAGCTCAGCCATGTGCTTCTTGTCAGTAACAACCACATCACCAACATTAAGGGACATGTGCAGTTGTGAGGAGGAGGGTTTATTCTCCAGGTCTTTAACCATTTTCCAGAACTTCTTGGGGTTAGACCCACAGAGAGAGAACTGCTCCTTAAAGTAACTAACTTTGGCCTTCCGGATAGCCTGAGTGCACTTCTTTCTCATTTGCCTGAACGATAGCCAGTCAGCCCAAGTATGCGTGTACCAAGCATTTTGCCAAATGCAATTCTTGAGGTGGAGTAACTCTGCAAGATCACGGTCAAACCAGGGTCTGAACCGGTTTTTAATTTTCTTTATGGGGGCGTGTTTGTTAACAATAGCAGGTCGTTTCAGTGAGCAGCCATTACGAACACAGGCTGTAAAACAGTGATCACTAAGGTCATTACAGAAAACACCAGACTGATACCTGTGAGGATAACATCAAGGGGAGTAGCATTTTCTGGGTGTTTGGAGTCATACCTTCTGGGATTGGTAATAATCCGAGAAAGATTTAGGGATTCCCATTGCTTTAGGACTTGGTCAGGTGGTTTAAGCATGTCCCAGTTTAGGTTACCTAGCAGGACAAATTCAGAATTGGTGTAAGAGGCCAGGAGAGAGCTTATGGTAGGTAAGGCACAGGTCGGTGCTTATGGAGGACGATAGCACCCAGCAACAGTCAACAAAAAACAATTTGAAAGTTTAATGCTTAAAACCAGCAAATCAAATTATTTGGGTACAGACTTGGTGGAGACAACTGAGCACTGAAGGTGATTCTTGGTTTAAATTGCCACTCCCCCAACTTTAGAAGATCTGTCTTGTCGAAAAAGTTATAATGAGCTCCGCCCCCAAACAAGAACTAATTTGGTTGGTCCGTACCGGACTAAATCTGAACCAATCATAGACATCAACATTTTACAAGTTTGGACATCACAGCACAGTAGTCCACAGTAGAGTAGAGTTCAGTAAATACAGTACATTCACTGTACTCTAGTGTGCTTCACTGTACTGTACTGTGCTGTCCAAACTTGTGAAACATAGATGCCTATGATTGGTTTAGATTTAGTCCGGTCACCAATCATGGATGTCTGTGTTTGGGCCAAATCACATCCAAATCCGCGCCAGACCGAACAGCTACGTCTGTAGATGTTTAAATGCAGGCCAGTTCGGACCGGCCCCAAAAACAACTGTGACTCTTAATTTTTATAAATGTTTTAATGCACATTATCTCTTCTCCTCCGCTCCTGACTGCATGTGCTGGAATTGAAACATAATTAATAGAACAGACATCCCCATTCAAGTCAATGATGGCATAATGGGTGGACAGGCATGGCAGCCATTGCGAGCGTACTCACAGGAGCAAAGCAGGAAGTAAAATATGTGCTAAAATAATATGCTGTGATTTGTTTGGACTGCAACCTGTGTGCTGCTGCTACATTGTGGGGGCCATTGCCTAGGCAACCAAAGACGATTTGCTTGTTTCATCAAGGTTTTGACTAGATGGGATGCAGTTTTTGTCAGATCTGACTTTTTGAAGCATGTTAGGAGAATTTACGCAGAAGGTTAGGAGAATTAATGGAGATTAAGAAAAGGGTTAGGGTTAGCGAAAATGCAACAACAACTAAATCTGCTTATCCCTTCTCGCCATGACCTTTCAGCAAGGAGCAACCATAGAAATAGAACAAATTCTGTGGGAGTAACAAAGTTTCATCATGGCATTAAGAGTCCATGTTACTGCCAAAACGGACCCAAACGCACAAAATCCCTGTCAGTCCCATCTTCAGTCAGCTGTTTGTTCCACACACCAAAAAAACATTGTTTTTTTTAGCATTCCATTTTACTTTCATGATGGTCTTCATCCAAAACCCTTGGTTACATAGTAATTGTGCCAGCCCTTATTTGTACCACTGTAGCAAATTAAATTGCAGTAATTCCGTTACAGATTATTTGGAAATTCTGTTATTGATTTGGTAACAGAAATATGAGTTTTAAGCACTTAATACTTTATAAACAAAAATTGATATCAGTAAAAACACTAACTAATTGGAAGGTCTACCTTTACTTGTTACTTCTGTGAATTTTCATTAAACTCCCTCATGAAGGAGAACATGTTTAAGATAAGTGTTTTTTGGTCATGGAATTACAGGGCTCAAAGCAATGTTTCTTAAACTTACAGAAGGCAAATCTTTTCTCCAAAACGAAATATACAGTGCGAAATGCACTAGGCAGTCCACTAACATCTCAGACCCTGGGTGACAGTGACAGGCTAACCGAGCACCACATTTTCACAGATTAATATTGCAATGTGCCCACCGAGCATGAAGGGGACATCAGCTTGACATTGTTGGACGGTTTCTGCACACACTGGTATGAGTAACCAGTACCGGTTGATATTTAACCTTTTTAGCACAAGGAGAGCAAGTTCAAACATTCTGCTCCATAAAAATACCATAGTTAAGCATTCTGAATCTTCCCAAAGCTGAAGCTGGTCAAACATTAACCAGTAAAGCATCATCTCCCAGAGCGTATGGATGAAAAAAGAGCAGGGTTATTACTTATGACATCTTATTACCTTCAAGTGGGCGCAGAAAAAGACAATTACTTTTGTATTAAGAGCATCCTGAGGCAGACAAATAGCAATAAGACACTACCAAGGGGGTAAACCTAGGTATTGCTGGTACTCAGGGCAAACAATGTGAAGCTGCGGGGAAGGGCCAATTTAGTGTATTTATCTAGCCATTTTCAGCTAGCCCCATAGACTTCGTGTCAGACAGCAACACAGAATTGGTCCATCTTGGGGGAATGGCGTCTCGCGGAAAACGTAGAAAACCCTGGGCTACAAGGTCAGATCATTCACAGTTCCACAGAGGATAAGACAATGACAGGATCCACATTGAGCATCACCTTATTCAAGAACTATGGTGATACAGCAGTGAAAGAAAAGGGCAATGGAAGGTGTGGAAGGAGAGAAAGTATGGCAGGATGTGGAAGACAAACAGCAATCAACTGACCCACTTCCTGAAAGGAGGCTGATGTAGGTCTAGGAAAGTTGCTCTTCTGGCTTGTCTTTTTCAAAACACCTCACAGCAGTCCTGTCCTTCCCCAAACCCCTCCTATACATTTTTTGTTGTTGTGCCATATCCTATATGAATTGGCTAAAGCATCTACTGATCTGAGACCAGGCAGCAGAATCAGTCCAATTCAGAAACTAGGAGAGTCCCCGCTCTATAGTGGTCTCTGAGCAGTTACATAAGTCAGTGTAATCTGTTTGGCCTGGCCATGGAGACACAAATGTCCCCCTGATGGCCCCATACCCTGCCATTGTGCCTGCAGCAGTGTGCCTGACTTCCCAGATAATTTATTACAGGGTCTTTCTGGGTAGTCAGTGAATAGGCTACTCCTAGATAGAACATATGTTACGCCAAAACACAAAAACAAGACAGAGGCCCCCGTCAGCGCTCATAATACTATCACACATTAGGTGAGCTATCTGTAACTAGCTCACAATGTACAATATTCTCCCCATAAAACAGTATTCTTATTGCCCATTAGAAACAATGTTTTTTTCAGTTGAAATATGCAATGTCTTGAGCTTAAGCAAAAGTAGGAGAGCAAATTAATAATGCTATTGCAGGACTTGGTACGCATGTATACCGAACAAAATTCTAAACGCAACAACTTCAAATATTTTACGGAGTTACAGTTCAATAAGGAAATCAGTCAATATAAATAAATGAATTACGCCCTAATCTATGGATTTCACATGACTGGACAGGGGCGCAGCCATGGGTCAGTATGCCAATTGCAGCACGCTCCCTCAAAACTTGAGACATCTGTGGCATTGTGTTGTGTGACAAAACTGCACATTTTAGAGTTGCCTTTTACTGCATCCAGCACAAGGTGCACCTTTGTAATGATCATGCTGTTTAATCATCTTTTTGATATGCCACACCTGTCAGGATTACCTTGGCAAAGGAGAAATGCTAACTAACAGGGATGTAAACAAATTTGTGCACAACATTTCAGAGAAATAAGGTTTTTGTGCATGTGGAAAATTTCTGGGATCTTTTAATTCAGTTCATGAAACATGGGACCAACACTTTACATGTTGCGTTTTTATTTTTTTCCAGTATATATTAACACCACATATAGTCATGGGATTGACAAAAGCCCTTATCAGTAGGCCTAATTCTCATGATTACAGCACACACCTCCTTAAAATGTACGTGTTGCATGGGCTAATTAAGTATACTGGAAAATAACAGTTTGATCGGATGAAGATCGAAACGTTGTTAATAAACGTGGTAATTGGGAGAATACACAGTGTGAGGGCCTTTCTGTTCTTGATATGTATTACGTTACACACCAGTTCTAGACAGACAGCAATCAATGATAACTGAGCCAAGATTTAAGACCAATTTATTTTTTGTTATAACCGTCCTCCCTTTGTTATATAGAAATAAAGTACCAAAAGTAAAGTAGGAGCACTCTCTGTAGCCTTATCAAAACTGGCACATTCGGCGTAATTAGTTTCACAATAGCAGGCCTACACCACGTTTGGGCTTTGACATTTTCCTTTGTCATCAGAGGTGGGAGACTAAGTGCCCTTATTACCAGGCTGTTCACACCTTGGTGCAGTGCCTGGAGGATCACGGTCAGATGTCTAGCTCCCTCCAATAACCTCTATTCAGCCATTTTACCACACACTTATCTCTGTATGTCTATTCTTAGGCTCAGGATAACAATCTCTCCTTCTCTCTCTCCGGAGGTAGTAAAGGAAAGTTATGTAAAACATGGAAAAAAAATGTATTTTTGAAGGATGGAATAACAACGGTTACCATTGTGTACAACATTGTGTATGGGGGTCCTCAAGGGAGATTAGAGGATTTCCACTCAACTGTGTCCACCTTAGTCACTGAATCCCAGTGGACAATGGAAACCCAAACCTCCAGTATGGTGGTTGTCAGGCATGGTGTTTTTCGTTAGCGTGGCAATGTAATGTGCATTACTGCATTTATGCCAACATGGCACTCTCACCCAAGCCTTATCACAGACACTTTACTCAGGAGCACTGGCACAGTGGCAATTACTGTACAGAAGGAAAGGAATGTGCTTGATAAGGTTGACTCAGGTAAAGCAAATAGGCTCTACTGGCACAGGTTGTATTACGTAACATCTCTATCTGGCATCTTATCTCCACTAGTAGATGGGAATACAAATACTGGCTTGGGTTCCAAACATTCCCCTCTCTGCCTTTTAGACAGGAGAACAGGTACGGACAGACCTGAGGGCTAAGGCCAGATTCACTCAAATAAAACTATGCAAGGGAAGAAGTGACAAATGAATGACTGCCACTGACGCCATCAGATTACCGAGAGGCTTAAAAAAATATCTGAGATTGGATCCAAAATAGTGCCATTCCCAATAGCCCCTATGGAGTGTTACCTCACGAAACCCAGGCAAAAAAAGACCATGATTTGGGGGATTATCACAAAATGGAATAGTCATTTGAAGGAAGGATTGTTGACATATATTTGTATCTAAAAGCATAAATGAGAAATAATTTATAATAATTACATTTGGCATATTTATGATATTTTGGCCTTACCCAGGCCTGATATTGTGTTATCTGTAGGTGCTACAAAGCAAAAAGTGTTGTCATATGTAAAAGGAGGGCTGTGATTGGTTACATTGCCTAACATGCAAATTTCTCTGTGTCAAATGGGCAATATCTTTAAAAATAGCATTGACCCCACTCTGGAAATTTGATATCATTTTGATAAAGCTTCATATGACATTTTTCTGTTGCTTTGTAGCACCTACAGGATGAAACATTATGGAGTCTTAAAGGAGGCCTGGGTAAGGCCCAAAATGTCATAAATATGCCAGCTTTGATTAAGTATTTTTCAATTGAATCCTACAGATGAAGAACCATATATGTGACAATTTTTCCATTTTAAGATAATCAGTTATTTTTATACTTTTAATTGTGTGTACATTAGGTGTTTTATGGTTGACAAATAATTCACCATACCCATATCTTCCACCAACAAATGATATTTATTTGTTATTTCAAAAAAATATTTTTTTTTTCCGTGATGATCTCAGTTTGTGGAAGAACAGAAAAATAACATTTTGCATGACTCTTGTAAGATGTCCTTTTTTAACACCTGATATGATGTTTAAAGTACTTTCAAGTACAGATGCCCTTCATGTAAATAACGTGCGTTAAACCCATGCTAAAGGCAAGACATGTCCTTCTGCACTGAGGTGACAGCAGTAAATAAGTAGTAACTGCTTAGAGTTCATGCTAAATGTGGTGACAGAGAGACGTACCGTATATTGTAATAAATTAAAAAAAGGGAATCAAGATCAAATGAATAGTCACATACTGTATGTGATGACTTATTTGGTTTTAATTCATTCAGATTAAAAAAGGTCCAAATGATCACACACAACATAAGTCTCAACAGAACACATTGTACATAACATTTTCTACACAAGGAACAACATCTTAAAATTGAATTAATTAAATATATTGTGCTGGTTCAAATCATACACAAATTGATTCACATAGACACCTACTATACATTTAATTTCCTACAATAGGGGTGACATGTCTTCTGAAATGTATTCAGATTCAACATACTATACCAGGTTCAGGAGATCATAAACTCACAGAAAAAAACGGTTAATTATGTAGCTTGGTTTAACAACAAATGATTCACTCTGCAGCGATTTATAAAAAGAGTGTGCAGCAGCTGGCAAGTAGTTGAGCAGGTCATCAGATCTTGGTACTTGTTTTTTTTGATGGGCAGAGGACTCTCATGTGCTCTAGGGCAGTGGCTTGTAAAATAGGAAGGTTGAGGTGTAGCTCCTTGTTTTGGTTTCGAGATCAGCCACGATTTCCATCCCTCAAATAGACTGTGGCTCTGTCTGGCGTACAGATTCCAAGGATCCTCAACTGAAATTAGAACTGAAACATTTTAAGTTCCTGACATCAATAACAACTTTCACAGTCAAGTATTAGGATATTTTATTGTTAGAACAACATGTTGCATGTTGATGGGATGTTAGTCAACTATTCTCTGTGCAATACCTGTGACTTTTTACCACCTCACTGAGGTGGTCTGTAGTCCAGCTGGTCACTTGAGGACAGAATCTGGGAGGTGCCTGAAGTCTTCACATTGCATCCTCATCACCTTGAATGGTTTTGCTGGTTGTGCTTCAAGTATCTTTGAAACATCATCAGGTGTATGAAGGACTGACACCTTGCGCCTCTTCTCCATGGTGGCAAAAGATCGATCACAAGGAAGAAAAGAATGACCAGAGACCATGAACTTCTGCTCAACTTGGGTAAAGTAACCCATAGAGACGAGCTTCGACATCAGATTGAATATCCGCCAGTTGTTATTCTGCCCACAGCATCTGTCACTGAAGATGATCAACTTGCGCACCTCTGGTTTGGTGAGTGGCGTGAATTTTGTCTTCACCCACTTCAATATTGGGCGGCAGGGTAGCCTAGTGGTTAGAGCGTTGGACTAGTAACCGAAAGGTTGCAAGTTCGAATCCCCGAGCTGACAAGGTACAAATCTGTCGTTCTGCCCCTGAACAGGCAGTTAACCCACTGTTCCTAGGCCGTCATTGAAAATAAGAATTTGTTCTTAACTGACTTGCCTAGTAAAATAAAGGTAAAATAAAAATAAAAAATAAAATATGCAGCTTGCCACCTCAATGGACCCTCGGTGTGCAATCCCCTCATGCCAAACACACATGTATGCAGGTGTAGCCATGTCGAATCATCCGGTGGATGGAGAAAAAGTAGCTAGCTATGTTTCTTCTATACTCTAGCAGTAACATTCGTAACGATAATGTATAAGTTAGTAGCCAACGAACTTTAGCTAATATGTTCTCTATAGTTACAAATTAGACAACCCAGAACATACGTTAGTTACTGTACTCCATAGCTAGCTAGCTTGATTGTTTGATATCCGGTTCTTCCACATACCTCTTTTGGACAGCTTTTCCCAGTTCTTTCTTGACCCTTACGATTTGTATAGGGTTTTCCCACATCCCGTAAGATCTTCCTTTGCCTGTCTTTCCATTCTTTTAGTTTTGTTTTACGTTTCTTTCCCACATTTCAGCAATTTTCATCAGCAACAGAAAAGTTGTGCGCTTGTCCGTCCATTCTGAGTGGTGCACATAAACGGTTATTCTACGAGACCCCTATCTTTAAATGATTGTTAATTAGCGCGTGGAAAGCTTGTGACACCGGTTCACTGTCGAAAAACGGTGTCCAATAATGATGTTTCATGTCTCTTTTTTTTGTCACATATATAGTTCTTCGTCTGTAGGATTCAATTATGCTTTTAGATATAAATGTCAAATATGTGAACAATCCTAATTTATTCAACATAAAACATATTAACATCTTAAAAGTAGCCGTTTTTATTTTGTACATTTTTAAGACATATTGTTTGGAACAATATACTATACATCACATTTCGAGTGGGCTCCCCTAATTCTGAAGTTCTGATCAATTTTATGAGCACCACCAAATGAAACAAGTGAACTACTCTGTCCCATTCTGATTTTCAGGCTGAGTTAGTTGTCACAAAATGGGGCAAAATTGGCTCCAACGATCAAAACACACCTGACCAAAATGCATGGCTTTTCTTACAGATTTAGAGAGAAATCCCTAGGAAACTACTCCAAATATGATACTGTACAACACAATGCATTTTCTTACAGTCCATAGTAGAGGTCGACCGATTAGGATTTTTTCAACGCCGATACCGATACTGATTATTGGAGGACCATAAAAAGCCAATACCGATTAAAATCGGCCAATTTAACATTTTTTTGGTAATAATGACAATTACAACAATACTGAATGAACACTTATTTTAACTTAATATAATACATCAATAAAAATTTATTCAGACTCAAGTAAATAATGAAAAATGTTCAAATTGGTTTAAATAATGCAAAAACTAAGTGTTTACATGTGTCATGTAAAAACATGTTTAAAAAAGTTAACGTTTGAGTTCCTTGCTCAGAACATGATAACATATGAGTTGGTGGTTCCTTTTAACATGAGACTTCAATATTCCAGGTTAAGATGATTTAGGTTGTAGTTAATATAGTATTTATAGGACTATTTCTCTCTATACCATTTGTATTTCATATACATTTTACTATTGGATGTTCTTATAGGCACTATAGTATTGCCAGTGTAACAGTGTAGCTTCTGTCCCTCTCCTTGCCCCAACCTGGGCTCGAACCAGGAACACATCAACAACAGCCACACTCGAAGCAGCATTACCCATCGCTCCACAAAACCCTTACAGAGCAAGGGGAATAACTACTCCAAGTCTCAGAGCGAGTGACGTTTGAAACGCTATTAGCGCACTCCCAGCTAACTAGCTAGCCAATTCACATCGGTTACACCAGCCTAATGGCTGATAGGCTTGAAGTCATAAACAGCGCTGTGCTTGAGAAGAGCTGCTGGCAAAACGGCCAAAAGTGCTGTTTGAATGAATGCTTACAAGCCTGCTGCTGCCTACCATTGCTCAGTCAGACTGCTCTATGAAATCATAGACTTAATTATAACATAACACACAGAAATATAAGCCTTTGGTCATTAATATGGTAGAATCCGGAAACTATCATTTCGAAAACAAAACGTTTATTAGTTCAGTGAAATACGGAACCGTATTTTATCTAGTGGGTTGCATCCCTAAGTCTAAATACTCTTGTTACATTGCACAACCTTCAATGTTATGTCATAATTACGTAAAATTCTGGCAAATTAGTTCCCAATGAGCCAGGCTGCCCAAAATGTTGCATATACCCTGACTCTGTGTGCAATGAACGCAAGAGAAGTGACACAATTTCACCTGGTTAATATTGCCTGCTAACCTGGATTTATTTTAGCTAAATATGCAGGTTTAAAAATATATACTTCTGTGTATTGATTTTAAGAAAGGCATTGGTGGTTATGGTTAGGTACAGTCGTCCAACGATTGTGCTTTTTTTCGCAAATGCGCTTTTGTTAAATCATCCCCCAGCGTTGCATCAATTATATGCAATGCAGGACACGCTAGATAAACTAGTAATATCATCAACCATGTGTAGTTATAACTAGTGATTATGATTGATTGATTGTTTTTTATAAGATATGTTTAATGCTAGCTTGCAACTTACCTTGGCTTCTACTGCATTCGCATAACAGGCAGTCTCCTTGTGGAGTGCAACGAGAGGCAGGTGGTTATAGCGTTGGACTAGTTAACTGTAAGGTTGCAGGATTGGATCCCCCGAGCTGACAAGGTGAAAATCTATCGTTCTGCCCCTGAACGAGGCAGTTAACCCACCGTTCCTAGGCCGTCATTGAAAATAAGAATGTGTTCTTAACTGACTTACCTAGTTAAATCAAAATCGGCGCGCAAGAATACAGATTTCCGATTGTTATGAAAACTTAAAAATCGTCCCTAATTAAATCGGTCGACCTCTAGTCCATAGTTCCGACAGAGGGCTATGAATTATTTTTAAATTATCATCAACATCTGCTGACTGCGTTCCCTACTTATCTGAGCAACTAAACACGTTACCTCATGTACTATGTGTGTGGTGTGGGACAATGCTTAGGTAGCATGTTCAAAGTCAATGAAAAAAATACAGAGGGACATGCATGGATACATGCTGCTGAAGTAATGTCCAGTCAAAACAGAAAAATTTGTCAAGATAAAAATGGGACATTACCGATATGTTGCTTAACTGTGCCAGAGGATACGGAATCTCTCCTTTACATGTATGAATGAATAACACTTTTGAACATGAATGCACAATAAGGCAACCTGTCACACTGGCCTGTTCACAGCGGCAGGTCAGCATAATTTGCCTAACGTTGCATCAGATTTGAATTGCAAAACATGGCAGCAACCAGGAAAAAAAAGACTGTTCAAAAGTACTTCCCCTGCCCAATTATGGCTGAAACTCCTCTGATAACGGATCACTAACGGATGACAAAATGGGGTCGACTTCAATGAACCCTACTGCTAAACATATTGATAGGCTGTTTTTACATTGTCAGTCTGCTTCCTGATGAGAAGCAGAATTCATGCTAATGTCAGCGACTCGTCACGGGGCTGTGACCACGCCTATAAACAGGGATTCTTAGGCTCTCAGTTGGCTGCTGTTTCAACAGTACTTATTCCATAGCGATAAAGCAATCAGAGGCCTGAAAGAATGTAAACGCTGTCCCTTTAATTATAGTTCCACCTCCAACCATAGTCCTAAATTCTCAATTGATTCCCATTGTAAAACCATCACATGATTAAATTAAACTCTTGCAAGCCACACAATGGCTGCTTTAAAAAATACATAAACGTAATAACCATTCTGAGGAGTCAAGTGATTTGTAATCTCCATTGTGTGCAGTCTCCTTGCGTGGCTAATTTTGGCTGATCACAAAGGCCAACTATTAGAGCAATTTCCTTCATACAGAGCGGAGCCAATTAGAGGGAGAAGGCTAGGAAACAAAACACACAGAGATTAAACTTCACCCTGTAGCATTGCCACAGTGCAACACTGCCTGAACTTTGTATCCTGGAATGAATGAAAGAAAGCGCAAGAGGCGAGAAAAACAGATGAGAAGAATTTGATGAGTCTCGAAAAAAAATAGGGGAAGAGAGAATAGGCCTCTTATATGAGCTAATATGACAACCATATTATTTCAGCCTCAGTCCTGGTGACAGGCCTTCACAGGAAAGCCTTTTCGTCACAGCCTATGAAAACTTACCTTCCCCCTGGCGGCCTCACTGCCAGCATGTAGGGAAGTAAACTGGCTTACTCCCCACGGCCCTCTCAATACATTACAATGGCTGAGACATGGGCTTTGTCATTTTAAAAAATATCAACAAAGTCCAGACCGTTTCAGTTGGTTTAGTTGTGGGCAAAGAGTAGAACCTGTTAGTGAGGCAGTTGAAGGCTTTACAGGCTCCATTAGCAAGGTCCTAGGAGGGCTGCATAGCTGTGGACACACGTGGACACAAGAAGCTTGACCATGCAGATCACATGGAGGTTCCTTTGGGTACACAATACGCTAAATAGACCTACGTCCATCACCCCAGGCCTCGTATTGACCACTGATGACTTTGTTTTCTCATTTCTAGATCTATTCCACAAGAACCCTTTTTATTTATCTCACAAAAGGGATCAGACAATAACTCACAGCCACTGACTGATTGCCAGGTTTAGATACAATGGCTTTCCTCCGGATGAGGGCCTGGGCTCTATTGAAACTGCAAAGAGGAACTTAAAGGTGGGGAAAGGAGAGAAGATAAAGGGGGGGGGTTCTTCTATGAGACACTGACCCTTTTGAGCAGCACAGTGCTGCCTGAGAACTGTAGGTGGTGGTACTTTCTCCTGTCTCCAGGAGTAGTGCGCACAGCCAAGTGTGTATGGAATGTCAGACATTCTGGTCTCCCCCAGCGGGCCTCTGTCAGTCCCAATCTCTCTCAGGGAGATACACTCAACACGGCACTCTGGAGGGATCCCCCATGCTGCACCTTGTCAAAGCCAATCAGCACGAGCTACTGTTAGGGTCTGTCACATTCCTGCAGTGATGGGTCATGAAAGTGAGAGGATTCTGGATATCAAGCCTCCACACACAAGACCACTCTGGACATCAGTTACAAATACATTTATTCACCTATCATTTTAGGAGTTCATCACTAATCGACTGACTGCGAATGAGACATGGAGGTATTGATAACAGCGTCTGCTAAATGACTAAAATGTAAATGAGTACAAATCCCACTTCCAATTCTAGAGTGCTAGTGGAGCACTCTTAACAACTGTCATAAACAATTCTGCCAATGGACTATTGAAACTGTCTTATCTACTGTTTTCCTCCTTATGTCAGTCAGGTGATACCATGAGTACATCAATATTGTGTCAACCGTGTCATAAAAGCCCTGGACCCCGGTCCATTATACATGGGGCAGGATTAACAGACATGCAGCCATCTACATTCCTCTCTATTGCCAATAGCTGATCTTTGCTCTCTCGAACTGTAACTCACACATACACCACAGCCTAGATAATCAAATTACAGTGTCCAGACATACCCACTGTTAATGTATCTGTTTATTTTCTGTTTTCCTGTCATTCTGATTGCACACTGCACCCTGTCATGAGTTAATAGGAGAGGATAGCGGTGACAGATGTGTGTCGGTGACTTCATTAACTCTTTCACAGAGGGACAATGGGAAGGGTTAGGGAAGGTTATACAATTTGAGTAGAGCCATGGGTGTTTTAGGTAAACTGATGCCGGATGATGAAATACGAACTCTTGCTGCACTGAAATGAATCGTGCCTCTGCTGTTATGGCCTGCAGAACAATAGCTGATCTATTTGACATGGAGGCTGGTCCCTGTTCAACAGTGGGAAAGTACTCCAGGCGACGCTCAGTGTTTGTGCATCTAATTATGTTGGTTTAGTGACTTTTGTTGTGGCATTTGCCATGGCATTTGCCATGACTTACTGGTTTGGCATCATCTCATGTAGTGGATTTGGCAGCAGTAGGATGGTTTAGGGGGGTTTTCACACCAAATTGGTTTGGTGCGGTTTTTCCAAACTCTGGTGCGTTTACTCCTTTAGTTCGGTTCGATTGGACTGGTGTGAACACTATCCGCACTAAACAACACACTGTGGTTTGCTCAGAAATGGTGGTTTCGGCCCGATTCAATTTGTAACGTGGTGCGGTTCACTGCAGGTAAGAAGACAGTCTGGACCAAACACAGGAGAGTCACACATTTGATGAAATGCACAAAACATCATAACTTGATATGTCTGAAACATTCTGTGAGTAGCAGCATATTTATGAGCACATCCGATGCAGATTAGGGGATTGGGGACATAGCCTATTCACAAAGCAGTTTGAACAACATACTGGAGGAAATAGTTGCTCTAAGACCAAAGTGAAAGTAATATGAAGATTGGGACACACAAAATAATAAATCAAAACACTTATGGGCTTGCCTGTTTTGCATGTTATTTATGCATTAACACCTGTCACATATCAGTTTGCAAACTATGAAGAAAAAATGTATATACACGAGTTAATAAAGCTGCATACAAACATGGTTTCTTTTTTGTTTTCTTGAGTAAGGCAGCACCAAAACGCAGGTGTTTCAGCCTAGCTCAGTGCTTTCTGTGGTGGTGGGGCAAGCCAGCAGACAATATGGAGCATTGCGCCGTGATTGGCTCAATGTTCTGTCACTCATAGGGACACTACGTCACCGCCAAGGGTAGAGCTAGAAAATGCAAGCCCCTTCGGTGCTGCCATAGAGTTACATAATAATAATAATATATGCCATTTAGCAGACGCTTTTATCCAAAGCGACTTACAGTCATGTGTGCATACATTCTACGTTAGAAGGGCCCATCCATGAAGGCTTAAGGCCATTGCCCACAGATAAAATTGTCAAATCACGTTATATGTGCAGTAGCTTTCATTGAACTGATGTCAACATATTTTGCAAAATCTTTGCTAGGAGTCATCATCATGAATCAAGTTGAAAATCTATTGGCCAATCATTTTTAATCCTTGTTATTTGAAGAGAAATAATTATGATATATTATAGATAAAAATATCGGTGCTCATCGGCCAAAAACATTACACAATCATTTGGAAATTGAAAATTCCACAAGGAACGGTTTGGAAGGAATCAGTGACAGTGGCTAACTGGAAGCATTGAAAAGTAATCACTGGCTTGCTATTCAGTGGAGTGCCTGCGTGGTCCCAAATCTCAGATTAAGGAGCTATTTTACAAGTTTAAAATGATAAAAATTCAACATTGGCCATGCTGTCAAATAAGCATGATTTGTGCAACGCTCAAAACAACTTGACTCGGAAGGGAGAAGTCTTGAACTCACTGAAGTCAAGTTAACTGGGAATTCATGAATAAACAATCTCTGACTGGGAAAATATGCTTAGAATGATAATCCAAATCGGAATAGTAAATCCGGCACCACCACATCATCATGGTTCGACCATGTTTTTTTCTGAAGTCCCTATTGTTTTGAAAGCACCATCAATCCAGAGAATGCCAGACTTTGATGACAAAAATTTGCCCACGAAGGACCACCTGTTCAAGTGAGCACAGCACAACAAATGTCCAAAAATGGTATATATGCTGCCGCATAAACTATGTACTATGCCAGGAAGATAGTATTACTTTCTTAGCTACAATATATATGTATGTGTATGTTGTGTAATAAGATGTTAGTAGCCCATATGCCTCACGCTAATAATTTGGTCTATTTACCCCTCTTAATTTCACCTACTGTTCTGACTTGGTGGTGCACATGTCGCCTATAACCTGTTTTAGACAAATGTAATCATTGAATATTGCAAGAGCTTTCATTGTCTGATATATGCCCCCTTTATTTAGCCTATGGTTCTGAGTTGGTTATAGAGGTAGAACACTAAGAACGGCTCATGTTCTGAATTCCGTCACTGTACATTTCAAAAGTGCTAAACAAATAGTTATATATATTAACTACATCTGTCCTAGCTTGCTCATTAATTCTCTTTTTTTAAATTGTACCCCTTTTTCGTGGTTTCCAATTGTTAGTAGCTACTATCTTGTCGAAGGTTGAAAGTCATACGTCCTCCGATACACAACCCAACCAAGCGGCACTGCTTCTTAACACAGCGCGCATCCAACCCGGAAGCCAGCCGCACCAATGTGTCGTAGGAAACACCGTGCACCTGGCAACCTTGGATAGCGCGCACTGCGCTCGGCCCGCCACAGGAGTCGCTGGTGCGCGATGAGACAAGGATATCCCTACCGGCCCAACCCTCCCTAACCCGGACGACGCTAGGCAAAATTGTGCGTCGCCCCACGGACCTCCTGGTCGCGGCCGGTTACGACAAAGCCTGGGCACGAACCCAGAGTCTCTGGCGCCCTTAACCACTGCGCCACCCGGGAGGCCCCATTAATTATCTTAATTGAAATCTTATCCGCTTGTCGTCCCCTTATGCCATAGTTTGTACATCTCAATTGTCATTAGAAATCCAATTTGTTTAAGCAAGTCCGCCATGTTCTTTTAAGGACAGTAAATGAGGCTGAATGAACTGTTTCGCTGCCAGACAAGGCTCTGCTGATAGCCAGGTTCCGGCGCCGACTGAGATGGCCGCCTCGCTTCGCGTTCATAGGAAACTATGCAGTTTTTTGTTTTTTTACGTGTTATTTCTTACATTAGTACCCCAGGTCATCTTAGGTTTCATTACATACAGTCGAGAAGAACTACTGAATATAAGATCAGCGTCAACTCACCATCAGTACGACCAAGAATATGTTTTCCGCGACGCGGATCCTGTGTTCTACCTTACAAACAGGACAATGGAATGGATCGCATGCAGCGACCCAAGGAAACGACTCCGAAAAAGAGGGAAACGCGGCGTAGTTCTGGTCAGACTCCGAAAAAGGGCACATCGCGCACCACTTCCCAGCATTCTTCTTGCCAATGTCCAGTCTCTCGACAACAAGGTTGACGAAATCCGAGCAAGGGTGGCATTCCAGAGGGACATCAGAGACTGCAACGTTCTCTGCTTCACGGAAACATGGCTTACTGGGAAGACGCTATCCAGGGCGGTGCAGCCAACGGGTTTCTCCACGCATCGCGCCGACAGAAACATACATCTCTCTGGTAAGAAGAGTGGCGGGGGCGTATGCCTCATGACTAACGGGACATGGTGTGATGAAGGAAACATACAGGAACTCAATCCTTCTGTTCACCTGATTTAGAATTCCTCACAATCAAATGTAGACCGCATTATCTTCCAAGAGAATTCTCTTCGATTATAATCACAGCCGTATATATCCCCCCCAAGCAGACACATCGATGGCTCTGAACGAACTTTATTTAACTCTTTGCAAACTGGAAACCATTTATCCGAGGCTGCATTCATTGTAGCTGGGGATTTTAACAAAGCTAATCTGAAAACAAGACTCCCTAAATTTTATCAGCATATTGATTGCGCAACCAGGGGTGGTAAAACCTTGGATCATTGTTACTCTAACTTCCGCGACGCATATAAGGCCCTGCCCCGCCCCCCTTTCGGGAAAGCTGACCACGACTCCATTTTGCTGATCCCTGCCTACAGGCAGAAACTAAAACAAGAGGCTCCCACGCTGAGGTCTGTCCAACGATGGTCAGACCAAGCTGACTCTACACTCCAAGACTGCTTCCAATACGTGGACTGGGACATGTTTCGTATTGCGTCAGATGGAAATATTGACGAATACGCTGATTCGGTGTGCGAGTTCATTAGAACGTGCGTCGAAGATGTCGTTCCCATAGCAACGATAAAAACATTCCGCCCAGTCACGGACCAGGATGTCTTGCTCCCAGGCAGACTAAATAACTTTTTTGCCCGCTTTGAGGACAATACAGTGCCACTGACACGGCCTGCAACGAAAACATGCGGTCTCTCCTTCACTGCAGCCGAGGTGAGTAAGACATTTAAACGTGTTAACCCTCGCAAGGCTGCAGGCCCAGACGGCATCCCCAGCCGCGCCCTCAGAGCATGCGCAGACCAGCTGGCCGGTGTGTTTACGGACATATTCAATCAATCCCTATACCAGTCTGCTGTTCCCACATGCTTCAAGAGAGCCACCATTGTTCCTGTTCCCAAGAAAGCTAAGGTAACTGAGCTAAACGACTACCGCCCCGTAGCACTCACTTCCGTCATCATGAAGTGCTTTGAGAGACTAGTCAAGGACCATATCACCTCCACCCTACCTGACACCCTAGGCCTAGACCCACTCCAATTTGCTTACCGCCCAAATAGGTCCACAGACGATGCAATCTCAACCACACTGCACACTGCCCTAACCCACCTGGACAAGAGGAATACCTATGTGAGAATGCTGTTCATCGACTACAGCTCGGCATTCAACACCATAGTACCCTCCAAGCTCGTCATCAAGCTCGAGACCCTGGGTCTCGACCCCGCCCTGTGCAACTGGGTACTGGACTTCCTGACGGGCCGCCCCCAGGTGGTGAGGGTAGGCAACAACATCTCCTCCCCGCTGATCCTCAACACGGGGGCCCCACAAGGGTGCGTTCTGAGCCCTCTCCTGTACTCCCTGTTCACCCACGACTGCGTGGCCACGCACGCCTCCAACTCAATCATCAAGTTTGCGGACGACACAACAGTGGTAGGCTTGATTACCAACAACGACGAGACGGCCTACAGGGAGGAGGTGAGGGCCCTCGGAGTGTGGTGTCAGGAAAATAACCTCACACTCAACGTCAACAAAACTAAGGAGATGATTGTGGACTTCAGGAAACAGCAGAGGGAACACCCCCCTATCCACATCGATGCAACAGTAGTGGAGAGGGTAGCTAGTTTTAAGTTCCTCGGCATACACATCAGACAAACTGAATTGGTCCACTCACACTGACAGCGTCGTGAAGAAGGCGCAGTAGCGCCTCTTCAACCTCAGGAGGCTGAAGAAATTCAGCTTGTCACCAAAAGCACTCACAAACTTCTACAGATGCACAATCAAGAGCATCCTGGCGGGCTGTATCACCGCCTGGTACGGCAACTGCTCCGCCCTCAACCGTAAGGCTCTCCAGAGGGTAGTGAGGACTGCACAACGCATCACCGGGGGCAAACTACCTGCCCTCCAGGACACCTACACCACCCGATGTTACAGGAAGGCCATAAAGATCATAAAGGACATCAACCACCCGAACCACTGCCTGTTCACCCCGCTATCATCCAGAAGGCGAGGTCAGTACAGGTGCATCAAAGCTGGGACCGAGAGACTGAAAAACAGCTTCTATCTCAAGGCCATCAGACTGTTAAACAGCCACCACTAACATTGAGTGGCTGCTGCCAACACACTGTCATTGACACTGACCCAACTCCAGCTTTTTTAAAAATGGGAATTGATGGGAAATTATGTAAATATATCACTAGCCACTTTAAACAATGCTACCTTATATAATGTTACTTACCCTACATTATTCATCTCATATGCATATACTGTACTCTACATCATCGACTGCATCCTTATGTAATACATGTATCACTAGCCTCTTTAACTATGCCACTTTGTTTACTTTGTCTACACACTCATCTCATATGTATATACTGTACTCGATACCATCTACTGTATGCTGCTCTGTACCATCACTCATTCATATATCCTTATGTACATATTCCTTATCCCCTTACACTGTGTATAAGACAGTAGTTTTGGAATTGTTAGTTAGATTACTTGTTGGTTATCACTGCATTGTCGGAACTAGAAGCACAAGCATTTCGCTACACTCGCATTAACATCTGCTAACCATGTGTATGTGACAAATAAAATTTGATTTGGTATAGCAGTGGTAAGGTGTTGGGACAGCTTTGTGTAGGCCCTAACAGTTTGTGGGCACCATTCGTCACCGTTATAGTGTAATTAATAGTGTAATTAATTAATTACACTATTAATTACATTAATTAATTAATGTATTGTATGTATTATGTATTATGTATTATTATGTATTAATGTATTGTTAGTGTTGTGTAGTGTCTTTGCTGGCATGCTTCCCACTTAATTTTTTTAACCTCTCCAAGATTTACATGCTAAAATTGCCATTGCACACAAGTGGTGCTGCATGATAATCATAAATAGATTTAATGAAGCATTTTTGGACAATAAACAAATGACTTGCAAGGACTTGGTTTTCGTTAAGAATTTTAGTTCATTTGGCATTTGGCAATATGAAAAAAACTATGTAACAAATAGTCTACCTCTGAATTGAATTAGAGCTCAAAAAACTCTCTAAAACGGAACCCAAACCGGCTGCGCGCGTGCACAATCGTGCATACATTTATTTTGTCCCCCCACAGCAAATGCATACATTTATTTTGTCCCCCCTGTGCAGCCCCTAAACTCATCCAGAACGCCGCAGCCCGTCTAGTGTTCAACCTTCCCAAGTTTTCTCACGTCACCCCGCTCCTCCGCTCTCTCCACTGGCTTCCAGTTGAAGCTCGCATCCGCTACAAGACCATGGTGCTTGCCTACGGAGCTGTGACGGCACCTCAGTGGCTATAATCCACCTATCAAAACAAAACTGTTCTCTGAACCAATTATATTAATACCTTTGGGATGACTATTGTAAAGTGGTTGTTCCATTGGATGTCATAAGCATTAAACATTTATGGAGATTTAAATGTAAATGTTTGCAAAACAAACTTGGACCAATTATATTAATTTGGGGACAGGTAGCATAATTTGTTTAGCTAGTTTGGTTGCTAGCTAATTTGTCCTATTAGGTAGCTTGCTGTTGCTTGCTAATTTGTCCAGGGATATAAACATTGAGTTGTTATTTTACCTGAAATGCACAAGGTCCTCTACTCTGCCAATTAATCCACACATAAAACAGTCAACCGAATTGTTCTAGTCATCTCTTCATTCCAGGCCTTTTCTTCTCTGGAGTTTATATTGTGATTGGCAACTTAAATAAATTAGGTGCATTACCGCCACTGACCTCGTCTTTCAGTCCCCCACATGGATATAACCAACGGGGTTCCTGCTTCTATAAACCAATGAGGAGATGTTTTAGACCTTGGTAACGCAGACGCTCGTTGGCGCGTGTGAGCAGTGTGGGTTCAATAATTGAATAACAGATTTCTATTTTTATTTTGCAGCGCTAGCACACGCGACGCGGGTGGTGTAGTCAGCCTGTAAGATGTGAGCTCATCGGTCTGTGAGACCCCAAACCGATCCAAAAGTAGCAGGCATCTTTATATTAGCCTACTTTCTTTCTACTTTCAGAAAATACCTCATCTTGTGACAACCGATGCGTCTTCTCCTTCAGTGTTGAACTAAGCATGTAACTATGTTGAGTCTTTGATCAACAAGTAATTTTGCATTCCGAACAACCCAGGCAATATCAGTAGCCTACTCAAACTGCGCACTGTGTCCTGCTTTGCGTGCTGACCAATGACAGTTAGGCCGCATGTCACCTTCAGCAGTCAAATGTTTGTAAAATGGCTTGCGTAATGTTGGGCTTTATTAGGTGAGTGCCAACCAATGTAATTCGCTAGGTTATTGTTATCAAATGTGCTGTTGAAAATGGTGTTTTACCGGAATAAAGTAGCCTAAGCTACCGCCTGAGAAACGATATCCTATCTGCTGATCGAGGCGTAGGCTACATTCGATTTTATTTTGAATATTCAGGTTCACCATAAGCAATAGTATTGGTCGTTTTGCTTTAAACAATCAGTGTAGATTTTTAGATATACAGGGTAAGTTTACAATTTCATAACAAGGATAGAAAAGTTCTTTGTAAAAATGTACAAACGGTCTAAACCATTTGATTTTGAGATGGGGTGAAATACAAAGTTGTGCTATATATTCATTGGCCATGTCATAGCTAATTAAAAAATATATATATATATTGATACATGAATAGCTCAAACACTATGATAGTGAATTCAGATCAAAGGTGGGTGGACAAAACCTTTTCAGATGATAGGCATACTCAGCAGTACAGAATACCGACTGACTGACCCAGGGTGATCAGCCTTTTCAGATGATAGGCATACTCAGCAGTACAGAATACCGACTGACTGACCCAGGGTGATCAGCCTTTTCAGATGATAGGCATACTCAGCAGTACAGAATACTGACTGACTGACCCAGGGTGATCAGCCTTTTCAGATGATAGGCATACTCAACAGTACAGAATACTGTACTTGAAAGATGAGCTGCTGCATAACGTAGGTATGTACTGGTGAGACGGACAATGTCAGGGTGAGGGAGAATGTGACAGAAAATAAGTGCCAGAGATAGCGTGGGGGACGAGAAGTATGCTGCATGTGTTTCGCCTATGAGTGTGTGTGTTGCATGCGAGTGTGTGTGTTGTATGCAAACGCATTCCCTGGCAGACCTGTGGGTGCAGAGTTGTGTCCTGACCACTGCTGAGCGTTCCAGACCGGACAGGACACAGAGAGGCAGTGTTCACCACGCATGAGTGATTTAGTTTCAGCATCAGGACAAAACCCCAGTGTCTGGTTTCCCCCAAAACAACACAGAACAATGGGTGTCATTTTTGTTCCCACTTTAAATTAAACATACAAAAGTCATTAGCCTAAAAGGCCCTCCTTGCATTATTCAACCAGATCTAAAGTAACAGCATTCCTTCAATTTGAGACATGATATGTTCATAGACTGGCCCATCATTACAGAACTAGTCTACACTATAGTTAAATTATATTAGTTATAGCCTCATGAAAATACAATAAATATATTATACACTAATAATACATAGAATTATTAAATGGTATAGTGGAGGAGATCAATACATTGCTTAGGGATGGTTTACAAATACACCTCTTGAGAAATTCCTTTGCTAAATCAATTATCGATCTCAACTTCCTAAGTATGATCAATTAGACTATAATCTCAGTCCCATTAGCAGACACATTAGCAGATCTGAAAATACTTAAGACATCTGCCTAGGTGTAAAGCAAAACATTGTACTTGGATGGTTACAATTACTATGTAGTTATGTAATTTGACCATTTAATAAATATCACAACAGCAAAAATGCTTCATTATACTTATGTAGATACAGTTTGGGAAATATTTTCAGTAAATAAAGCATTTTGAAAACAATGATACAATAAAAGTGCAATTTTGATCATTTTTATCAAACGATAGGGTCTCTTTACATTAAGCATCACTCTGTCAAGGGAAATATTGTATTGTTTCTAACAAATATATATAATAATAACAAATATATATATATAATATCTACATATATTTCAGGATGTTGTGTATCCCTGGAAATATTACAAATTAATGTAAATATTATACTTTTTAAAACATAGCTTGTCCCAAAAAAAGTATACTCTTGGCATAACTTATGGGTTAAGTTGAGTCAATGGGCCAGGGTAAGTTAACCTACACATTTCTGTACTGAATAAAATATTACCACTACCTTTTTAAAACCATGTCTATCTTTACTTCTCAAACACAATTCAACACAATCACAATTGCTTTTTTGTCTTTTAAGCACAATTCAACACAGGCTTAACACCTAACAAACACTTTGTACTTAAAAATAAATCATTGAAACATAGGCCAAGACCTGTTGTTAACTCATATTCCAATGATAATGCCTTGAATTTTTCCTGGGAAGAAAACACTTAAATTTGCTAAACTTGCCATGGGCTTACCCCATGGCCATTGGCTCAACTTGCGCAGGGCAAACATTTTGACGATAAGGACACATTTATGCTAGGTTTAGGACCTCATAATGAAGCTTAGAGACACCAACCGATTTATAGAACAATCTAATAGCTGCAATATGTATTTTTTTGGGCAGCCATACCAAATTCACATAGAAATGTTAGTTACAGATCTGTCCTTTTCAATGAAAGCAAGTCTAAGAAGCGGTAGATATGTTCTATGTGCAATATTTCTATGCTTTCCATAATTAAGTTGAATTTGTCCTTTTGGTTTTGCACACTAGCTTCAAACAGCTGAAAATACAATATCATAGGTTATTGAAAATATATATTCACAGCGGTTTAAATGGTACAATGATTCTCTACACTATGCTTGTTTTCCCACAAACTGAAATTAGGCGAACTATTCAAATTTTTGCAACCGGGAAACGGCAGTGTGATTTCTGCATATTGCACATTTAAAATGATCTACTTCGGTTTAGTTATAAGCATCATGAAACCTCTAACACAATATATTCATTTGACTTGGTGAAAATTAGTTTTTTGAATCCAACTTGTTTACCACTTTCTCCATGAGGTTTTTTCCATCACAGACTTCTTGAAATGATGACCTCTTCTTAAATATTTGGTCTAATGATTAATGTTGCATATGGTTTCATAGAAACAATGGTGGCTGAATTGAACCCTTTGGCTCAATTTACCCCACTCTTCCCTACAGCTTTATAGTCAGTATCCTAAATAGCAAAACTATTCCTGGCCAGGAGGACCGAAACTGTAACAGGTTGGTGGAGAGTACGATACCGATACACCTGCTAAACTTCATAATAATAAACATACCTGGGTGCTCGACGTTGGCGGTATCTGCGAATCCTTGTGTCGCTCAGGTGAGATTAATGTTATTTTTTACTCGAACTGAATAAAAACTTTCACCTGATTGAAAATATGAAAAAAATGGTCTTTGAGAAAGAACACAGCTAATACGCTTCCCGTATGGCTACCTTGGCCACACAGGAAAGAAAAGCCTGAAAGGTAATAGAATTGCATCCAGCCCAACCAATGGGCAGATGAGTGGGCGGGGCTTTCCGAATACTAGCCCTTGTATGAAATATTCCGCTAAGAAATTGATTGGATTTGAACTCCTAACTCCTATCACATTTCAAATTATTTATTCAAACATAAAGGTGAGTTTAAATGTTATTAATCTCCAACCCATAGAAGTAGGTTATACAAGCTGAAGGTCATCGGACAGGTTAATTAAGAAATGCCTGTGGAATGTTTGTACAATAAGCAACAAGGTTTCTTACACACCATAAAGGCCAACTACAGCCTGTTCTTGTCTTTAATTGTAAGACATTACCTTTATTTAATTAATAGGGAAGCCCTTTAGAAATTAGTGTGCATATAATCTGAACATCAGTGTCTATTCCCTTGGCACAAAAGGGTTAATGTTCCTCAAGAAGTGCAATGTGGGTTGAAAGTAGCTAATCATTTTTAAGAGCCTTTGCATACTAGAGCTATACAAACGACTTTGTTTCAGTAATGCACGGCCTAGCATCGTTAAGCACACACTCTATTGCCGAGGACCCAACAATGTTGTTAAACCACTTACAGAGAAAGTAACCATGCAGATGCATGGTCACTCCAGAACACATCTATTTTTACTGTTGATCGGTTTTGGGATACTTCCCCTCAGATGACCAGGGGACTTTGTCAGGCAGATCAGAAAGCCCCACTTGGCATTTTAAAATGTTTCCAAGACAGGTTCCAAGGTAAACACAGTCAATGTAGTGACATTACAATTCATGTCCACAGGGTGGCAATTCAGGCCTTGGAACAACAGGTACAAGAGCCAATATTACTAGCCTTAAAGGGGGGGGGTTCCAGATATGTGGGGTTTCTTAAGAGAAGCCAGCTGCCATTTAAG
Organism: Oncorhynchus gorbuscha; assembly: GCF_021184085.1. NCBI lineage: Eukaryota > Metazoa > Chordata > Actinopteri > Salmoniformes > Salmonidae > Oncorhynchus > Oncorhynchus gorbuscha. The sequence goes on along the minus strand of NC_060188.1, from coordinate 40,992,693 downwards.
GGCTCGGTCTTAAAATGTGTTGTGTGTTGTGTTCAATGAATGAGGTTTCTACAATCAACCAAAATCACATTCTTAAATACATCTACATCCAAGTGTATTGACATAATGGTACAATGTATTGGAAACCCACAGGTAAATGAAACATAACCATATATATTTTATTCTCAATACAGTAAAATACAAATTATATTCAGGACAGACTCAGAAATCCCATTAGTAACAAGTAATACTTCACAAGAGATTTTAAATGACATGTTATTCCAAGTTTGAATAACAAACTCATAAGAGTACCTTTACTTAATATTGCATCCATAATACATCTGTTATCAATAGTTTAAAACTAACCCAATTAAAACTACTGTACTTTGTATGCTGATGAGACAGTTAAAAATAAGTACAACATACTGTATAAACTTCTACAACTGCTTGACATACAGACATATCTCAAAAGACATCTCGGATCAATTTCAAAAGGGCTAGAGCTTTCTCACGTAAAGTAGAAACTGAGATGCTTTTCTTATGATCAACTGTACATCTCACACCAACATCCATCCATTCAATCTGATCAGCAATATACATTGCATGGATTTAAATGTCTCCATATCAAATACAGAAAAGACAATATTAGCACTTGATCTAAAGACATCAATGATGATAATGCTTATGACAATGACAGACATTGGTGAAGCAGGAGACAAGGCATACAATACAGTAACAAAAATGATTAATAAACATATTGATATACAGTGTTCAGAGACTCAAGTGTCACCTAACATTTTTTTGAAGAAAAAAAGCTCAGAAAATGTGCATATAATCTCAAAATGTATTTACAACTTAATTTCAATACAAATGTTAAACTGTAGTATAAATTTACCCTAAAAGAAATATTTTATATACAATTTATACATATTTGTATTTAAATAGAGACATGCAAGTGTTAAGTCTTTCTATTGAAGGTCAGAACATTTCATTTTACCCTGGATTTATTCAAGTTATAACTAACTATACTTACATTGAAATATGGTATCAAACAACCCACACAATATCTTCCAAACACTTAAAATAGTCAGTAAAAGCCAAACAAAGGAAATAAAATGGTTGACAAGCTAAAGTGGCAGAAAAACAAATCCATATGAGTGAAAGCCTTGTGAGAAATGTACATCTGAATAGGATGGAACACAAGCCTTGCAGCTGTACTTAAAAGTTTACCAGTGTATGAAGACATGGCTACATGAACACACACACCCAGAGAACTATCTGAGAAAAGTGGCCTCCAGCTTAAGGTATAAAATGGCTTAAGCCATCCATGTTTGGTTACAAAAGCAGATGTATACCAGTAAATCAGTGGACAAGCATGAGGCATAAGCTAAAAGCATTGGACATTTGTGTCAAACAAAATAGGTTTTGGCCAACAATTAAAAAGGGGAAATTCCTGATTTCAAACTAAAAGCCAAAAAAGGATTTACAAAGATTTTACTTTAAAAAAAATCCTGCATAGATAAAACATCTTCCATTACTCTGAGTGCAAGAAGAAATAACAGTTTCCCCAAAATTAAAGACCAGGGTGCCAATGAGAAAAAGGTACTAGTGTTTCCAGCATGTGTATATTATACATGGGCTAATAGGAAAAAACCCTTCATCATACAATACCACTTATGCATCAAGTTCACTTTTCTGTTGCCTTGTTGCAAAACTAATGACAATACAAAATAACATAAATATTAGGGCAGTTTACCACTATAGTAGCTCAATCTAACCTGTACCATAAATATAGACCATAGATTACATTTCTATATTTTGTAATACACAAATTACTATTACGCTATGTAGAGAACCCAGGAACAACTTTTAAACATTAAATTAAGTATGACAGTTTCATATTCAATACAAATACTTTGCATTTCAAGCCTAATAATCTGAAAGTGAACAACTTTGAACAGAGTAACTGCTTGGTACATAAATAAAATATATATTGGCCATGTACTTTGTGATTGGAATATAACACTTACAAGTCGATCTATGTATGGCTAATAAGCACCACCCAATGTGTATGCTATTTAACCTATAAAAAGAATTGTAGTCTTAAAATGCAAGTGCATTCATGTCCTTCCTTGCAGTAAGTATCTGCTTTTGCCAGGCAATTTTTGAAGAAACTATACAAATAATTACATTGTGTTTCAAGGATAACATTTGCAATACCAACCACACACCCTGCTGCGCCTTAGAAAAATACAGCAACCCTTTCCGGTACAAACCTATAAGGAATCAAATAGAACAATAACACCTTGTTTAGAAATGAATGATCTCTCTGGGCAATTCATCAACAACAAAAAACCTTTCCACTACAGTCAAACTAGATTTCATAGGAAGAAGAACTCATTGACAAATAGGAAATGTTTCTTCAGAGCGATGAAAGTAACTTAAACAAAATCAATTGAATGGTGTATCACAGGCGAACGCCAAATGTGGTCATCTGTGCGCTCACCTCCCCTTCAAATGGCAACTGTTAAGAGTAATGTGTGCATGTGTCAGTGATATCTGTCAGGCAAACCAAGCTCTCGGTCACTTCACACACCATCAAGACTGTTTTCAACCCACTGATCACAGCTAGCGTCCAGTACAATTCCAAAAAGTTACATTTGGAAGCCTGAAATAACTCTTTAAAATGTCTCCAAATTTGATTTGAAACAGTTGATTTGATCAAACCATTTAAATCCCCACCAACTTGGCTGGATCTGCATTTCAACACATGGTATATTCTAGTTTCCTGTAAATCAGATACAAGGCACAAAAAAAGATAAGAGACAAACCTTAGTTTTAAAGCACCTTTGGTTTGAAGGAAGTACTTTGGTAAAAAAAAAAAAAAATCTATATATAAATAAAAGTAAAATGTGAATAATGTGCTTATAGCCTATAGAATTGTGTATTTCATCTAAAATAATTCTGCAGAAGCGTTGTGCCAAATAGAACAGTGACTTTCTTTTGCAAAACCCAAAGATATGACAAAGACCACTAGTAGTGGATTTGCTAGTATGTACAGATAGCTTAATCCCAACCCCCCCCCCCCCCCCACCCCTGGGATAGTCGTAGATCTAAGATTCTCAATATCGCTCAGTTTTTTGGCAAGCTGGTGTAGAAAATGGACACAGTGTTATAGTTCATGTGTGTATGGAGGGGCAGTGGGGATGGGGGGTTATAGCATCCTTCAGGGAATGAGGTTAGCGTCCAGCCGCAACCAGTGTAGGCCCTGCCGTGTGAAGCGCACCAGTTCAGTCATGCTGCTGGTGTTGAAGATCAGAGGGCCCATCACCTTGTCCAGTTCCGTGAAGAACTCTGTAAAATAGACAGGTCACAGCCAGGGTAAGCAAGGTAAACACTTAACAGTAAAATAGACAGGTCACAGCCAGGGTAAGCAAGGTAAACACTTAACAGTCAGAGACCTCTTGCCTAGGAATGGCTTGCCAGCTCAACACTTAGTTTTTATCTAATAGTAGTATTCAATTATTTTATCTAACGTCTTAAAACAAGCACTAGATAGGATATTGATGCCTTGGAAGTTGGGCTAACACTGCCATATGCATGCTATATAGGAGACAACCCATCTAGTTTCTTCTTGTGCTGATGAAGCTGATAAGAGGGAGTGAGTCAGGTACCTTTCTGCTCTTTTGCCAGCTGCTCTGCTTGGTCCCACACCTCGGTGGCATAGAGGAAGTTGGAGGTGACCTGGACGTAGCTGGCAGCCATCTGGTGGATGCGTTGGGGAATGGTGACCGAGGAGCTGCCGCTGGATGTGCCTGACGAGTAGCTACCGGCACTACCTGGGGACAGCTTGGGAGAGACTGGAGAGGGCATGCCAGCCGCTTTACTGAAAGACAAAGGTAGATGCAGATGGATGGTAAGAGGATCATCATAACCGCTCAAAATTAGATTTTTCCACCATGATTCAGCATTATGTCTGGACCATTAATTGATGACTCTCACTTCCTCACAAGTGAAATACATTTAAGAAGACTGTTGGTCTCAAGACAGCATAAAACACCGAAAATGTCTTACTTTCCCATTCCAGGAGAGGGCGCTTGGGTGTTACTCAAGGAATTCTGAAAAACGCAAATTGAAATGCAGAATAAACACGAGCAATTTGATATAAACAAATAAACATAAGCAATGCAACATGAATGTCTGTCATTCTTCTGATCCATACAACAATAAATTAAGGGAATGCACACTTAAGCAAAAATATCACAACTCTGAACTTGTACCAAGGATAATAAATTACCTTCAGGTGCTCCGTGAGTGTTTTAGAGTATTTCAGTGCACTCTCCTTCCTCAGCTTGAACAGTCGCAGGTAGAGGAGGGACTGGCATCGCAGGCTGGAGTGGGAGGGAGGTAGGGATGAATGAACTTTAGCAGAGTGACTCAATGAGCAGTAGCACAATGACACTAATGTCCATACACGTTCTAAATGGAATCTATTGAGTGATGAGTCAGGACACCTACCACAAGACGGCTAACCGTTTATCTGCTGACGTAGCGTCTGGGGCCATGTAGCTCTTTAACTTCATAGTGTACCTAAGACATGCACACAGACAGAGACAGAGAGAAAGAGAGTGAGAGACTAATGACTGGTTCTCAGTAGGTCTGTCTGGCAATGCCACACAAGCACTCTTAAGAGGTTTCATAATATTATGGTATACTGTCAATTCAGTTAATCATTTGTCCATTTGTACAATTTTGGGTACATTGTGTCTTTATGAAAAGGTAATTGCTACTGTGAAGATCATTTCTACTTGATATCAAATTGTATTGGTCACATACACACATATTTAGCAGATGTTATTGCAGATGTAGCGGAATGCTTGTAAAACAAAATAATGGAAAGTTGCTTTGGAGCTAGAAGCAGAGCTGCCATATCTGTCAGCGATATCATGTTGAAAATATGTTAAAACATGTCGTAAAGAAGTTGTCGAGAAACGCAGCAATTTGTTCTTACTTGATGAGCTCCACGGTCTCGGCATACATGGGGAAGGGAGACTTAGCCTCCTGAGCACTCTTCTCCAGTGCGTTTCCGCACTCAATAAAGGACACCACAGCATCCAGGTAGTACACAGCCTTCTCAAACCGGTCCATCTGCACACAGCAGCAACACACATTAGGAAAACCGACTCTTATGCAACTGATTCCCTCTCACTAATCGAGTAGACAGTTAGTAGCAAGGGGAACGCTTCATGACCAATGCTTGTGGTGAAAGCAACGTTGTAATAAACATGGCAGACTTAAAATGTCATGAGTATTATGTAGATTTCTAATACAAATATTTGATGGTTTCCCTGGATACCTGAGAATAGGGCTAGACAGGCTCCCGTCTCCCAATAAGAACAGTGAGATACACGTAAGTATCTGATGATAATCCCCAGGTGAATTATTGATACCAAGTGTGGACAATTATAGCTCATCTAGCTGCTCCACTTTCAGTAGCCAGAGGACCCAAAAAGAGGATGCAAAAGCACGGAATAGTAAAACCATTAAACTCTTCTATTCCAGAGAGTGTGTCCAAAATAATTACTAAATTCCCTAGCTTTTCGTGAAAAACAGTTGTCATACTCTAGGCCCTCATATTCAACTCTGGATCTCAAAGCCAGTTGCACTGCTTTTTTTTCTCCTCTATTATTTCCCTCTAATCAAGGACTGACTTGGACCTGGGACACCAGTTGTGTGCAATTACCTATCAGGTAGAAGAAAAACCATCAGGCTCCGGACCTTGTAGGGTAAGCGTTGAATGCCCCTGCTATAGGGTGTCCAAACAAAAACGCATCTTTTGACCAATGGGTCAATGTCTCTATCGTAATCCGTTCAAAAGTTATTGGAGTGTTTAACCTTGTAGGATGGCCAGAATTAGGGTGAGGGAAAAAAGTGGTCAAAAATCTGGAAAATTGCATCGTGTCAGCAAAGGCTGGATTCTGGGCTACTGGCTATCTGACAGGCTCACTTTCCCGTTGAACTCGGCAGCTTCTCGAATTCGTAGGACAGAAAACATTATAGAGGTAAGATAGATATCGATTTTGAGTCATCATATTTTAGTATAAGCTTTTAATATTAATTCGACATTCCTGTTTGAAAATGTCTCACAAAAACAAGTATCTCTCTGAAATGTCAACGGACCACTGAGCGTATACCACGCTGCTTATTTTCAAAGCCTTTCACATTTAACTCAGCTCGTGTCATGCTAATATAGATTTTTGCAACAAACAGAAACAACGTTGAAGATGACAACCACAAATTGTGAAACCTTCAAAAGTTGTTACAAGAAACCCGCACCGCTATGTCAGAGCTCGGTGCTTATTATCGGATGTATTAGGTTACGTAATCCGACTTCTTGGATATAAATGCTAAGTTAGAGAAAGAACCCACTGAACAATTCAGAACGTGACTAGTCATATTTGTCTTGGTAAAATAAGGAAATTACATTTCATCAACCAAAGAGCATTTTCAGCCCTACATGCTCTTGGTTTCATATTAGAGCTAACACAACCGTTTCTTACCAGTGCATCTGCATTGTGTTTCAGTTTCTTGGCCTGTTGTAAGTAGTGATCCGCAGAGTGAACCCTGAAAAAGAACAGGTTCCCCAGTCAGTTATTGCATTTGTTTCCTGTATGCCCAAACGTAGAAAAATAACATACAAATGTTTGAGTATACTCTCTAAACAACTATGCACAAGGTTTCTTCGCCACAGCAAGTGGACGGACCCTTCCCACTGAGCTTTTAAACTGGTAATGTATGGCATCTCTGTTTTACACTGGCACATCCATTCCCCATATCCCAGGCAACCCTATCCCCTGCAGCTCTACATGCTGACCGGCAGTGGGTTATCCACAGTGGAGAGATGGCTCTTCTTACCTGTCCTCAAACAGCAGTTTTGATCTCAGGGACTTTGAGCCGTCCGAGGAGAGCCGTGGCACAGCAAGCTTGTTATCAGAGCCCTTTGAGGATTTCTCCTGCGGAGAGACAACGTTTATAATCCTATTCCTACGTGGGCTATTTTATGTGACAATGTGATGGGAATAACAAATCATGCCGTGGTGAAAGTGGTGAGCTACAAATATTACATTTGTTTCCTTCCCAAATGTATTTGCAGTCGGTGGACATTTTGTGTGACACTTGAGCCAGAATAATACTCAGTGCAGCTGGTAAAGGGCATCCACACCCACACACACACACACACACACACACACACACACACACACACACACACACACACACACACACACACACACACACACACACACACACACACACACACACACACACACACACACGTTTGGATAAAATGGTGTCAAAAGTAGAGCATGACAGTGTGCAGCCCACATAGACTGACAGGCAGACTAGACTGACACACCCACATACCTTGCCCTCCCGGCTGCTCCTGCCCTGCTTGTCCTCGCCCTTCCTGTGTTTGGAAGTGGAGCTGCTCTTGGTGCTGTGGCCTCCCTCCTTACCGCTGCTGGCTCCGCTGGACAGGGAGGTGGAAGACTGGCTGACCGTCCGCTTGCGGCTCTGGTGCTCTGCCTTGGGTGTTCTCTGCAGCCCTCCTGACCCTGATATGGAGGGAGAGGGCACCGGCTCTTCCTTCACTTTGGCCTCCATTGCCCTCTTAGACCTGGTGTGGGTTGTTTTCAATTTTAGCATTCAATGTTCATGTTGGGTTGCAGAATTTAAGCATGTGATGGTATGGTTTGAATAAAAAGTCACTCACTCTTTGCTGCTGTTCTTGTGATGAGATGAGGATTTGTCTTCAAGTCTGGACTTCTTGCTATCAGGCTTGGTGCTCTCGTCATCATTCTAAAGTGAATAACAGGGGAGGGGAAAGGATGATTTATTGTGGGTGCATTTGAAAGGCTTGTAAGGAATGGGGTCCTTGGTATTTGACTGGGTATCAACTGAACATGAAATATCACATTCTATTCTCTAGGTCATAAACATTAGGAAGATGGCCAAAACGTATTGACATTCAAGCTTAACCCATAAGACTCAAAGCCCTGTCTAAGCACGGGTGGGGGGGTGTTTTGAGAAGGATAATTTTGCCATTTGATTTGGAGTTGTAAGATCCCTTGTATAACGTATAAAAATTATATTTGGCCTTACTGCTATTAGCCCATACAAACACATTGAATAACATATTCACTACAAGTTTGGTCTGAAGTATCTATCCAATATCAGAGATTTAAAAAAATGCTGATTTCATTTTTATTACATGTATTTAAAATAACTTATTTGTGTCACTAAACAGTCTCCATATATTACTTCCATACATATTTTGACTGGTTTTTGCCTATTTTGTTAGTTAGATCGAGTTCCAAACCTCTGCCAATAAGGCTAATTTTCAGTTTTCCTCTTCCCACTCAGACCACTCCCAAACAGTCCTGGCAAAATTATTGCTTGAGAAATTGGTCTTTGTGAAGAAACAATTTTTGTTTTCAATTAAAATGGTCAAATTAAACAATCACAGTAAGGTACCTATGGGTGTATTTATACTTGGTCCCTTTCAGCTAATTTGTGAACTCATTTTTTTGTGCAGTGCGAACACTCCAAAGTAACTCAGACCCCCCAAAAGAGCCGCCGAAGCGAACGGAGACCATCTTGAGAGGTGGTCTGAGTTTGGTTCGCTTGACTGCAGTACGGTTCCCTTTTTTAGGGCAATCTGAACACAAAGCTCCGCAGGTTCCCTTGTCATTATTCCTGCACCACACACTTGACTACTGCAACACCTTTTCCCCTGCCATAAGCCCTGACATTGAGCCACAAAAGAGAAGATGATGTGCAGGTTCATGGAGAAAAAGAATGTGGCGTTTTTGGATAAAGATTAGCGATTTTCAAGGATGCACAGAAATGCAAAAATATGTTTTGTACTGGTACAATGTTCAGATTATGTGATCTATAGGCTAAGAGAGCTTCATAAACGGTTTATCTGATTTGAATACTTTGAGAAGACAAAATTTGGTGAGAATCACAACATAGGGTACAAAATCAAGATCCTTGCAATCTGGAATCCTTGGGACATCCTATCTCTGACGTTATCCTATTGAAGTTAACCATTGTAAATATTAAGGTAAGAGTTAAGGTTAGGTAAGGGTTCAGGTTAGGATTTAAGGTATGGACATCCGAAAGAGCCCGGATAGCACTAACCACAAACCTACATTCAATTAAAGCATTATTTAATCTGCATTATTGGTCTGCTATTTATTCTGTTACCAATGATTTTCAGCTGTTCGAAGCTGGTGTAGAAAACCAAAAGTAAAAGAATAAAAAAACTAAACATAAGGGGAAGCATAGAAATACCGCACATAGAAAAATATCTACTGCAACTTAGACTTGCATTCAAACGAGAATGGCAGATCTATAACTCACATTTGTATGTGAATTTGGTAGGGTCGCCCAAAAGGTTACATATTACCGCTTTAAAGGATAACAAATAAATAATTAAACCTCATTCATCATCTCCAGCATCACCCCAACGTGTGAAAATGGCACATTTTTATGTTTTGTAGTAAAAAAGATACAGGAACATAAATGTTTCCAATGACATCATCAACCAATAAATAGACCATTAGTAGGCAATTCCTACTCATAACTGGTTAAAAAAATCACATGACACACACTGAATGGAATCTTCCCTCTTTTTTTACTACAAAACATAGAAACGCGCCATTTTCATGTTGATGTTAGTTAGGGTGGTGCTGGAGATGACTATGAAGTAGAAAAATTGCAAAATGTCCCTTTTACTAAATGCAATCTACACTATATATACACACACAAAATGATGTGGACACCCCTTCAAGTTAGTTGATCTGGCTATACACCGGTTGCTAACGGGTGTATAAAATCAAGCCCACAGCTGTGCAATCTCCATAGACAAAAAGTGGCAGTAGAATGGCCTTTCTGAAGAGCTCAGTGACTTTCAACGTGGCACCGTCATAGGATGCCACCTTTCCAACAAGTCAGTTGGTCAAATTTCTGCTCTGCTAGGGCTGCCCAGGTCAACTGTAAGTGCTGTTATTGCGAAGTGAAAACACAAGCTCACAGAACGGGACCACCGAAGTGCGTAAAAATTGTCTGTCCTTGATTGCAACACTCAGTACAGAGTTCCTAACTGCCTCTGGTAGCAACGTCAGCACAAGAACTGTTAGTCTGGAGCTTCATGAAATGGGTTTCCATGGCTGAGCAGCCGAACACATGTGCAATGCCAAGCGTTGGCTGGAGTGGCGTAAAGCTCACCACCATTGGACTTTCGAGCAGAAGAAACGCGTTCTCTGGAGTGATGAATCACGCTTCACCATCTGCCAGTCTGGGTTTGGCAGATGCCAGGAGAATGGTAGCTGCCCCTATGCATATAATGACATTCTAGACAATTCTGTGCTTCCAACTTTGTCACAAAAGTTTGGGGAAGGCCCTTTCCTGTTTCAGCATGACAATGCCCCCCACCGTGCACAACATGTAAGTAGGTATATCTAGCTGTTCGATAACACATTCTGATGGACGGGCTTGTCCTGCACTTTGTAAAAACCCAGAGTGCATTGAATGAATGTTGGAAAAAGATCAGGGTTCCTTTCTAAACATAGCAATGTGAATGCAAAAATGACTTGGACCACAAAATAGGTGAAATAGTGAACTGGCAAAAGCATCGAGTCCTCTTTCAAATTCAAGAGCAGTGTGAATACAAAGAACTGAGTTATTTTGCTTCTTTTTTTTTTTACCCCAGAGTTTACTTTAAAAGTATTGGTCCTCGTTAAAGAGGACTATATGTGAAAACACCCTAATAGTTACCCAGAAATTATTTGATATTGAGATAAAAACAGCCGGATTGGAAATGTAACAGACCTTGTCATAACAATCTTTTTCACCAATGTGAATAGGAAAGTCCTAACACGGCATGAAGAGCAGTGTGCTGTGGCAGGCCATACCTTGTGTTTCCTCTTGCCCTTACCGGAGCTCTTCTCAGAGGGCTGCTTCTGGAAGTCCTTGTCTCTGTCCAGGGAGCAGTCCCTCTCTACTTTGGGCTCTAGCAGGTCTTTGTAGGGCCGTCCAGGAACGCGGGAGAGCAAGCTCAGGTCGATCTTCACCATGAGCACCTGCTGCTGCCTGATGGGAAAGCGGTCATCCGGATCGCTGAGAGGAGAGAGCAGTTCCTTCTCTTCCATAGGAGAGAACACACACACTGGAGTCCTGATGCTCTCTGTGTACTTGGGGGTCTGAGACGATGAGGGAATGCTGTCGTTCTCCTCCGATTCTGAGGAGGAAGAGTCCGTGTCCACAAACTCCCGGGACTTCTGGGAAGTCTTGGTGGGCGCCTTGCTCTTTCGCTTGTCCACAGCCGGTCTGGGTGAGGACTTGGGCTCCTTCTTGATGTTTGGTTTGCGGGAGCCCTTGGTGGCGGCCTTCGGCCGATGGGGAGGGATCTCAGGAGCGGGTTCACTCTCAACCCTCAGCCCCCCCTTTGGCTCCTCCACCACCGGGGGCTTCTCAGACTTTTTCGGCTGTTTTTTACCCACTGTTCTGCGCTGACCCGGGCCACCCTCACTCTGAGCGGGAGATTTCTGCCGGCCACGGCCGCTCTCTGAGCCCTTCTGTGCTGCCCTCAGGTCCCTGCTAGGTGTAGGCGCCCCTGAGTCTTTAGACCCGCCCTGCCCACTGTAGCCACGGCCTGAGCTCTGGTCCCGCCCCTCCTTCTTGTACTTGGTGGGTACATTACTGTCCACTGGGGAGGCCGGGGAGAACTGCTTGGCTTTCTTAAACCAGTTGTCCAACTGCCATTTATTGGCTGTGGCTGGTTCAGGCTGTGGGGAGAAGTGTAGAAATTTGGACTGGGATCTACTACATCATATTCTGCATGCCTTATCAGGTCAGGTGCCAGAAGGTAAACATTACTGACAAGTGACAACCCTTGGTTATAATACAATAATGTAATAACTGGTCCAGAAGATGGTAGGTGAAAAGGAAAACTAGGCCTACCTCTGGTGATGCCGGGCGAGGGGGCTCATTGGCCTCGCTATCCGTGGAGCTGCTCTCGCTCTCGCTGTCCGACCCTGAACTGCTCTCTGAGCCACTGTGACTGCTGGAGTCGTCCCGCGAGTGCACCGCTCCCTCGCTGTTATTACTGTTGTTACTGTGGGAGAGAGACAGGTAAACGCAGTAAGTTAGTGGACAGTAGGCCAGGGCCGTTCATGTGGAGGCATCCTCAGTGAGTAGTTACACGTGGAAATAGCAAGCTATTCTTATAGGATTTATTTCCAGTTCTGAGGGGGGTGAATCGTATCAAGAACTTGAGCTCCAATGAGTCGCAGTCTGAGAGACGAATAAGGCCACTACCTTGCTGATGCGTTTCTGGAGGCGTTTTTGGCCGAGTCCTGTTCTCCATCACTGTCCTCATCACTGCTGAGCTTCAGGTCATCTTCCAGCAAAACATTACTGGAACATTACAAGGCCGTGGAAGTTACACATTAACAACACATATTGCTTCATTACCACACAAACAACTACAGGGAGAACTAAGCAATATGGCTCCTATCCTGTGTCCCTCAATGTTTGTGGATCCTCTGTCAACTGTGTCACGATCATTAAGCAGCTAGCCATAATGTTCTTAGAGATTTACAGGGTGAAGGGACACTCACTTGGCCTGATCTCCATCGCATGGCGCTGCCTTGGACTGGTGACTGCTCGATGTTTTGGTTGGTCTCTCTGGAGGTGAGGAAGGGTGAGAAGAGAACTCATTACCATTATGACAATGGTGAAATCAACCTGCATCCAGAGGTTCAAAATGTGTGAGACTTGAATGTAAAGTGCTGGGAAATACTTACTGTGTGCACCAGGAAAACTTGCGTGCTGGGTGTCCTAAAAAGATAATCAAGATATTTGTTGATACAGAGACATTACATGCCTTTATAAGTTCAACCACACTCATTACTACAAAAAACAGCTACTTTTTGATTATGATAGTGTTTAACTATATGGCATTTTCTTTATTCCAATATTTCACTGAAAATACATATTGCTTTGTTGTGCTTTTCACACTCTCTCTCTCATGTCATCTACGACATGTTTTGACTAGTCATTGGTACAATAAGATACATTTTTTTTAATGGATGTCTGAATAGCATTTGTTAGGCCTACATAAACAGTACCAGTCAAACGTTTGGACACACCTACTTATTCCAGGGATTGTTTTATTTTTTAAAATATTTTATACATTGTAGAATAATAGTGAAGACATCAAAACTATGAAATAGTTAGATTTGCACACTCTTGGCACACTCTTGGCATTCTCTCAACCAGCGTAATGAGAAATGCTTTCTCAACAGTCTTCAACCTCTTGGATTTAGGGGGCGCTATTTTAATTTTTGGATGAAAAACGTTCCCGGTTTAAACAAGATATTTTGTCACGAAAAGATGCTCGACTATGCATATAATTGACAGCTTTGGAAAGAAGACACTCTGACATTTCCAAAACTGCAAAGATATTGTCTGTGAGTGCCACAGAACTGATGTTACAGGCGAAACCCAGATAGAAATCCAACCAGGAAGTGCTGCATTTTTTAAAACCGCCTCATGCCAATGACTCCTTATATGGCTGTGAATGAGCTACGAATGAGCTTACGTTTTCCAAGTATTCCCCAAGGTGTCTACAGCATTGTGACGCCTTTTTAGGCATTTCCATTGAAAAATGGCTGTCAGGGACCATATATAGCATGTGGTCACATGGTGTCTCCCGCAGAAAACCTTGCGCAAAATACTGAGGTAGCCATTTTTCCAATCGCTTCTTATGAGAAACCAATTGCCTCGACGGATATATTGACAGATATACATGTTAAAAACACCTTGAGGATGGATCCTAAACAACGGTTGCCGTTTCTGTCGATATTATGGAGCAAATTTTGAAAAAAGTTTGCCGTTATAGTTGTAGCATTTTCCGGTCGATTTCTCAGTGCTGTTGATGAAGAAATGATGAAGAAACGGGAGCTATTTCGCCTACAAAAATAATCTTTTTGGAAAAAAGGAACATTTGCTATCTAACTGGGAGTCTCCTGAGTGAAAGCAGCTGAAGTTCTTCAAAGGTAAATTATTTAATTTGGTTGCTTTTCTTATTTCCTTGAAAATGTTGCCTGCTGCCAGCAGAGCCTAGCATAGCATTATGCCATGATAAACTTACACAACTGGTGGCTGTAACGCATATTTTGAAAATCTGAGATGACAGTGTTGTTAACAAAAGGCTAAGCTTGTGTTTGAATATATTTATTTAATTTGCGATTTTCATGAATAGGAAAAGTTTCTAGGGGTATTTATGTCCGTTGCATTATGCTAATGCATTTGAGGCTATGATTACGCTCCCGGATACGGATTTGCTCATCGCAAGAGGTTAAGGAGTTCCCACATATGCTGAGCACTTGCTGGCTGCTTTTCCTTCACTCTGCGGTCTAACTCATCCTAAACCATCTCAATCGGGTTGAATTTAGGTGATTGTGGAGGCCAGGTCATCTGATGCAGCACTCCATCGCTCTCCTTGGTTAAATAGCCCTTAGCCAGCCTGGAGGTATGTTTTGGGTCATTGTCCTGTTTGAAAAACAAATGATAGTTCCACTAAGCACAAACCAGATGGGGTGGCGTATTGCTGTAGAATGCTGTGGCAGCCATGCTGGTTAAGTGTGCCTTCAATTATAAATAAGTCATAGACAGTGTCACCAGCAAAGCACCCCCACACCTCCTCCTTCATGCTTCAAGGTGGGAACCACACATGCAGAGATCATCCATTCACCTACTCTGGGTCTCACAAAGACACGGTGGTTGGAACCAAAAAAAATCACAAATTTGGTCCCATCAGACCAAAGGACGGATTTCCACTGGTCTAATGTCCATTGCTCATGCGTCTTGGCCCAAGCAAGTCTCTTCTTATTATTGGTGTCCTTTAGTAGTGGTTTCTTTGCAGCAATTCGACCATGAAGGCCTGATTCACACAGTCTCCTCTGAACAGTTGATGTTGAGATGCCAGATTGACTGACCTTCCTGTCTTAAATAATGATGGACTGTTGTTTCTCTTTGCTTATTTGAGCTGTTCTTGCCATAATATGGACTTGGTCACAACACAACTGATTGGCTCATCAAGGCAAAGGTTGACTAAAGAATAAATATGTTTTGATTTGTTTAACACTTTGGTTAATACAGGATTCCATGTGTGTTATTTCATAGTTATGTCTTCACTATTATTCTACAACGTAGAAGATAATATGAATAAAGAAAAACCCTGGAATGAGTAGGTGTCCAAACTTTTGACTGGTACTGTTTATGTAGGCCTAACAAATGCTATTCAGACATCCATTCAAAAAAAATGTGCATCTTAATGTACCAATGACTCGTCTAAAAAGATTGTGGCAGCTGAATAGATGACTTTCTAAGAGATAGTAAAATATGACAATTTCTATGCTCAGCCTCTGTACGTCTCTAAGGCATGCACTGCTGTCTGACCTTGGAGGGGAATGGAAACTTTGAAGGCTCTGTTTTGCAGGGGGTGTGAATGGCGGTCAACGGAGGGGGCCAGGACTGAGTCATTTCCTGGAGGGAAAAATGGAAAAAGTGAAGTTGAGTAAGACCTCAATGACGGGAAGAAAAAAAAACATTTCTTACTCAGATTACAGTACATGAGATCCTCTGAAAAAAAAGTATTCTTACCTTTAAAATCTCATCAACACAATTCGCATCCCCAGTCATGGGACCCTACAAACATCAAAGATTGTACCATTGTTAGAAGAAGAAGAAAAAGGCTCATAAATAACAAACGTTAGTCACTAACAAGATGAAATATGACACACTAAGTCACTAAGTTTTATTCTATAGAATCTCTAAAATTTAGATTCCATTGAACTCATTCTAGTTCTGTGGTTTTACCTCAACAGGCTGCGAGGGGATCTTGAGCTTGGAGAGCGACGCCTTGCCGTTGGACTTCATCTCCCCCATGGTGCTGCTGTGGGACTGGCCACTGTACATCGCTGATGAGGTCTTGGGCTCCACCGTCTCCTGGCCATCCATGGGGCGCACGTAGGCTGTAGGCTTCTGTAGCATGGAGCTGGGCTTGGACATGAGCGAAGGGGGGAAGGCCTGGCTGGAATGCGGGCCGCTGGTGAAAGATGTGTGCACACGCGACGGGGAGTCCCAGTTGGCCTCGCGCTCACGTGGGGACTTGGAGCGGTAGCGCTCCTTGCCGTGGTGCTCAGCACCCAGTGACCGGGAGTGACTGGAGCTCAGGGAACCCTTGGCTGGGCTAGACGTGTGGGACTTGGAGTGTTCTGAGCCATGCTTGCTGGACTTCTTGTGTTCCCGCTCGTGTCTTTGGCTACTGCTGCTGCCACCGCTACTCCTGCTACCGCTGTGGCTGCCCTGGAGGCTGGATCTCTTAGAGGACTGGGAGGACGAGGTGCTGGCCGCTGGGCCTACTGGAGTCCATTTACTGTTCTGGCCACTGCCACCGCCACGCTGGTCCCCAAACAGAGACTGGCCAGACTTCTCCTCGGAGGACGACGAGCCTGAGGGTTTGCCACCGAGTTTTGGAATTGTGTCTCCGATAGGTTCCTTCATCTCGTCGTAGTTTCCAAGCATACTCTGGATACGACTGGACAGTTTATCTTCTTTGCTGGACTGCACATACAAAGAGAGAGTGAGAAAGAAAGAAAGAGGGTCAGCTTCAGGACAGCAGTTAAGCACTTGAATTAATTGCTTTTAGTCTAATACATTAATTAAATATGCTACCCAAACTTTGGATTTATTCTGGTGAAAACTTCTGAAAAAAACATCTTATAACATTAAAGAAACATTGACAATGTATTTTTGTTAGGGAAATTATACTATTAGCCCTCTGATATGAAGCTTAAAGTTTAAGCAATATTGAGGAGAGGGCGGCCCTCTCAACTAATAACACAAGAGAGACGATTGGCTTATTCAAACTCCCCTCCTGACCAGTGAGGCCATCTGCATGAGGTGATAAGGGCCTTCCATGGCTCCATTAAAGAAGTTAAATCAATCACTCGGAGGGGCTCCTGCTACAGACGACAAGAGGTAAACCACAGTGTGTGTAGCCTATCCAATTTCACATGGGGGCCCCCAAACCGATTCTTTCTGACAGATACCCGTGTGGGGTGGGGAACCATCTGTTATCTGTAGCAGGAAATGTAGAATATGTGCTACACAAAGCTTTGCTGGTCTGGATAGAAAGCAGAGAATATCCATCAGAGCCCATTCACTCTAGTAATTGGGTTTGCCTTGCAATATGTTGTGTTGTGTATGTGTACAATGCATAAGTGTGCCGCCATGCAAGGCCTACACTTTGATAGAAGGGCTCTCGGTAGCAAACAGAGCAAAAGAAGTAACACCTAACCCCCATCTTTCATAATTCATGCACCAGTTTTAAACTACATTTACAATGTTATCAGGAGAGAACTTCAAAATGATATAATACACACGAAAGTGGAGAGCAACATTTAAAAAAATGGAAAAGCTATAGGCCCTGACAAAAATACGTTTGAAGTGCATATTGGAGTCATTATACTACAAAAGCCATTTAAGATCAGCATTTTTCTGCCTGGGGAAAGATGAACTGCATCTGTGCAACCCGTGTACAAATGTTACCACGCTGCTATAAATTGTAAAAGTTCAGTGGCAGATTTGTTTAGTGGCTCTTTTAAATAAACAGACGTGGAATTTACAGGAAGAAATAGTAAACAAATGTTACTGGACTATGAATACTATTTATTGGTCAGGGCTGATGTTACATAACTCGCTGGAAACTAATCACAAAGAGGCATTCTACTGCCTACATGAGAAGATTGAGTTTTAGTTATCCAGTTGATGTTTCACATTTCTACATTACATGACCCATTTTGTAACTGCATGAGTAAACAAGCGGTGGCTTCTCTAAAAACACAAAGTGGACTCAGGGCTCTGAGAGCTGTGGAACACAACATGGCTGCCATGGCTGGTGGTGGGAGGGCAACTTCCCTGGGTCCTATTCTTCATCAAAGCCCCCTGATTACCTTTCACTCTGCGGGGGCAAGAGACAGCTTGGCTTTCCATGTCGAACTCACCTCTCACCCCTTTTCATTCGCTACATGTCTGGACACGTTCAAAATCATCTGTTGATTGGTCCTCTAACTAAGAGAGGAGCCACTTACCTCTGCTTATATCTGGTTAGTGGCAAAGATTAGACTGAGCCAAGGTCTGAAATCCTTATAATCGAGTTGGTGGGATGGGAGATCTGGCTCTGGCCCACATCAATGCTCATAGAAAATGTGCATCCCTAAACCAACTGCTTTCTGTTGTTTAGTTGACTACAGAGGCCTGGTAAGCATCAACATCAATAAGGGTTAGGTCTACTACTCAACCACTATCTATGATAGGGGACAGTGCCATACAAGCATCCTAAAGTTATCAAGACTGCATATGAATGCAGGTCCCCTTTAGCTGTGGGCTGTTTACACAATGATATAGCAATTTGATGGGACAAAAGGACTAGCTGTTATGCACTTACCTCAGGCTCATTGTGAGAAGGACTAAGAAAGGACCAGATTAGATAAAGGGACAGAGGAGACTGATTTGCAGCGTGGACAGGGTGGGCATGAAACCTCAGCTTGCAAGGCCCGGGCCCTAAATTCCTCCTGAGCAGCCAGCAACAGACTTGAGCCCACATTAACTGCAGCTAATGCAATTCCTCTAAACAGTGCACTTACCTCCAACTCTCCCTGCCACTGTTCAGATATAAAAACACGTAAGCAGTTCTCTGGGTTTAAAAATAGTTATCAATGAATCCTGCAAATCAATCATAGCATAATGGGAATACTTATAGGAGAAGCAAGTATAAACTCTAAGATGTAACTAAATGACAGAAGCAAAACAAAATGAATAACAAAATAAACTTACAACTTTATAAGGTTCAGGAAAGAGAGGGGAGTGAGCTGGAAAGGCCTCTCCTCCCTGCTGGATTTCTTGATTTCGCCTTTCTCTTTCTTTCATACGAAGCACATTCCGGTCTTCACGGTTCATGTTGCTAACAACAGAGACACAGTCACTAAGCGTGGAGAAGAGAAAATAGCAGCTTCCAAATACTTCGGTCTACATTAAAAAACACCAAGTGATACTGCAGAGTACACAAAAAAAAAAAGATAGGGGGCAACTTAGGGGGAGGGCATTTTTCAATGGCTTAAAAGGGGAGGGACAAGAACATCTACACACCCCTGCAAGTCTAAAGCGTTATAATGAATGGGTGATCAAAAGCTACTGATTGTAGGCCTATGTGTTGGAAACACTGTGGGACAGAGATAGCACAGTTAAGTCAATGTAATAAATGAAATTAGCATATGAACAGCTAGGCTATCTAGTAATAGGAAGGCATATTCACTGCCTTCTAACGACCCACTTTTCTACAGTACATATCCCACCCTCAAAATTATCAATCCAATAACAAGACCACAAATCGTAATTTCATGTTTTTGTTTCTCCATCTCATGAATACAGTGTGTCATTTATTGTAATATAGTCGCTAATATTTCTGATGGCATGTGATAAGCTTTTAGGCGCCCCGGAGGCAATCTGCCAACAGGACCATCAACATAATTTCTACTAACAGCTTCTAAATAATCACTGCAAGTAGAGCTGGGCGACATAGAATGAATTATATTAATTTGAATGTACGTTTTTGCAAGATATACCAAATGCTTGTATAGCAAGAATCATGTAACAAAATGTTTTCTCGTTTTTATGAGCGCTCATGTCTGCTTGTTTTCGTGTTGTCTTTTTGGTCTTGTCTCCTTTGATGCTCCTATGCTGGGTGCGCCTTCCCATTTACACCAGAGATCTGTATATAATGATGAGATGCTCATGTATCAGCTCTAACAAATGGTAGTTATTGTCCCAAAGGAGGGAAGGCAGGCGACAAGCTTAGGTCAAAAATAAGTCCATTGAAACACATCAAAACCTCTCACATCGCATCTTCCTCTTGGTTTACACACACACCCTCCCTGTTCCACTCACACAAAGATGAGAGATCACTTCTTCCCTGACAAGCAGTTCCAACTGACTTTTAGCATTTGAGTTTTGGTCCAACAGAATCGGTCATATGGACACCGAAACACATTGAGACATTTTATTGTAAAAGAGAAGTTACTTTTTATAACATTACCCTTTTAATGTCTCAACTGCTCAAATTGCCTGCAGAGCAGACACTCCTAAAACAGGATTATCAACAAACATTGATTTTTGGAAAATGTATGCTCAGTTTGTCACGCGCGACATTGTGGTCCCAGGTACCGCTAGAAGCATTTTAGCCAAAGACTTATACTAGCTGTCTAGTATGTTTTCAAAATGTGCACTAAGCAGAAGACACAATTATATAAGGATTTGGCTACTTGTTCTCATTCTGAGAAATAAGGTAGGCCATTTGATTTCAACATCAGAACAAAGTGGACACACTGTTTAAACTAGAGGTCGACCGATTATGATTTTTCAACGCCGATACCGATTATTGGAGGACCAAAAGAGCCGATGCCGATTAAATCTGCCAATTGTTTTTATTTATTTGTAATAACGACAATTACAACAATACTGAGTGAACACTTATTTTGACTTAATATAATACATCAATAAAATCAATTTAGCCTCAAGTAAATAATGAAACATGTTCAATTTACTTTAAATAATTCCAAAAAAGTGTTGGAGAAGAAAGTAAAAGTGCAATATGTGCTATGTAAGAAAGCTAACGTTTAAGTTCCTTGCTCAGAACATGAGAACATATCAAAGCTGGTGGTTCCTTTTAACATGAGTCTTCAATATTCCCAGTTTTAAGTTGTAGTTATTATAGGAATTATAGGACTATTTCCCTCTATACCATTTGTATTTCATTAAACTTTGACTATTGGATGTTCTTATAGGCACTTTAGTATTGCAAGTGTAACAGTAAAGCTTCCATTCCTCTCCTCGCTCCTCCCTGGGCTTGAACCAGCAACACAATGACAACTGCCACCATCGAAGCAGCGTTACCCATGCAGAGCAAGGGGAACAACTACTAGAAGGCTCAGAGCGAGTGACGTTTGAAACACTATTAACGCGCGTTAACTAGCTAGCCATTTCACTTCGGTTACACCAGCTTCATCTCGGGAGTTGATAGGCTTGAAGTCATAAACAGCGCAATGCTTGACGCACAACGAAGAGCTGCTGGCAAAACGCAAAGAAAGTGCTGTTTGAATGAATGTGTACGCGCCTGCCTACCACCGCTCAGTCAGATACTTAGATACCTGTATGCTCAGTCAGATTATATGCAACACATGACACGCTAGGTAAATAAAAAGGTATAATAAAAAATATATATGTAAAAAAAAAATATATATATATATATTTTTTTTTTTATCGCCAAATTGGCACCCAAAAATACCGATTTCAGATTGGTATGAAAACTTTCAAATCGGCCCTAATTAAATGGGCCATTCCGATTAATCGGTTGACTGTTCTGCCTTGTCAGCTAGCAAATAGATCCAAGTTGGCTAAACTTGAAATATAAAGATTCCTATAAAGATTAGATGGCTACTCACTAGCATATGTGCTTGTGCTTGAGAGATTGTTTATGAGACCCGTGTTCATTTTCTATAATGCCTGCTATGTGAATGTGCATTAAGCATGGTTCTGGTTAAATTTATTAAGAAAAATGCATTTTTATAGAAAAACTTGGAAAGCGAGAACAGTGATTACAAAAAAAAGCAGGTTAAACTATTTTGATAAATAATTTTTAGTAGTAGCCACCCTTTACACACTCTTGGCATCCTCTCAGCCAGTTTCATGAGAAATGCTTTTCCAACAGTCTTGAAAGAGTTCCCACACATGCTGAGCACTTGCTGGCTGCTTTTCCTTCATTCTAAGGTCTAACTCATCCTAAATCATCTCAATTGGGTTGAGGTCAGGTGATTGTGGAGGCCAGGTCATCTGATGCAGCACTCCGTCACTCTCCTTGGTTAAATAGTCCTTAGCCAGCCTGGAGGTGTGTTTTGGGTCATTGTCCTGTTTGGAAAACAGATGATCGTCCCACTAAGCACAAACCAGATGGGATGGCGTATCGCTGCAGAATGCTGTGGCAGCCATGCTGGTTAAATGTGCCTTCAATTATAAATAAATCACAGTGTCACCAGCAAAGCACCCCCACACCGTCACCTTCATGCTTCACGGTGGGAACCACACATGCTGAGATCATCCATTCACCTACTCTGTGTCTCACAAAGACACGGTGGTTGAAACCAAAAAATCTCACATTTGGACTCATCAGACCAAAGGACAGATTTCCAGGGGTCTAATGTCTATTGCTTGCGTTTCTTGGCCCAAGCAAGTCTCTTCTTATTATTGGTGTCCTTTAGTAGTGGTTTCTTTGCAGCAATTCAACCATGAAGGCCTGATTCACGCAGTCTCCTCCTGAACAGTTGATGTTGAGATGTGTCTGTTACTTGAACTCTGAAGCATTTATTTGGGCTGCAAGCTGAGGTACATTTCACTAATTAACTTATCCTCTGCAGCAGAGGTAACTCTGGATCTTCCTTTCCTGTGGTGGTCCTCATGAAAGCCATTTTCATCATAGCGCTTGATGGTTTTAGCAACTGCACTTGAAGAAACTTCAAAAGTTATTGAAATTTTCCGGATTGACTGACCTTCATGTCTTAAATAATGGACGGTTGTTTTGTCTTTCCTTATATATGAGTTGTTCTTGCCATAATATGGACATGGTATTTTACCAAATAGGGCTGTCTTCCGTATACCACCCCTACCTTGTCACAACACAACTGATTGTTTCAAAAGCATCAAGGAAAGAAATTCCACAAATTCACTTAAGGCACACCTGTTCATTGAAATGCATTCCAGGTGACTACTTCATGAAGCTGGTTGAGAGAATGCCAAGAGTGTGAAAAGCAGTCAAGGCAAAGGGTGGCTAATTTGAAGAATCTTACATATAAAATATAGATGTTTAACTTATTTGGTTACTACATGATTCCATGTGTGTTATTTCATAGTTGATGTCTTAACTATTATACTACATTATAGTAAAAAATAAAAACCCTGGATTGATTAGGTGTGTCCACACTTTTGACTGGTACCGTGTGTCCTTCTAAACACGAGTTCTATTATTGTGGCTTCAAAAACAAAGCCATTTGCCCTTGTATTCCATCTCTAGTGATTGGCGTCCATGTTGTAGAGTGAACAGTGATTCAGAATAGGTCTAACTACTGTTCACAGTGAACTGTCAACAAGATGATTTTTTTAAACAAAAAACTAGGCCTATGTACTAAGAGGGAAATGTGCTCAATGTCATAAGAGGTCAGGCATCACCTGAAAAGTGGGTTCTATTAATGGAGATCTCCATGAAGTCAAAGGTTTAGTTGGTAGTTCCTCAAAAATAAGCCAGCACTTTGACATACAGGCCTACCCCTCTCTGTTGCTTTTAAGGGTATAACAACAAGTTAAGGAGTGTTGAAAGAGTAAGATTAACCTGGCCTGTCCCCACACCTTCCCTCAAAACACAGGGCACAGCATCTGATTAGACTAGGCTATATAGGGCATATGCTCTGACTGCTCAATACACTATAAGCTACAGGATTGAGTCATCACTGAACGCAGATGGTTTTCTACCTTCCATTAACCAGGAACAGAAAATGCCACAGTCACAACTGGTATGATACGGTCATTTAACGGTTACAACTCCATTTACACCACTCACTCTTATTAACACATTCGACCCCATCACGTGGCCTTTCAGCATACGGTCTGAATAGTGAGAAACAGGAGATTGGCAAATTGTAGGAAAACAAGAAATCCTACCAAAGACCTTCACATAAGGAGTAGACAAACCTAACTAAAATAGTTCAGAAACTGATGGTGAGGGAGGGCTACCATTTGAATTTGTAGATGCAAATGACCCCATTCGGAATGGGCCTTGAGTAAATGTGTGAATGGGCTGTTTAGTCAATACATTTGATCACTCAGCTTTGTTTATGTCCTGGCTCTCTAAACGCTCCCCTCGCCATTAATCATTAATCCATTCTAATCACTGCTGTGTATTATGAGGCAAGTGGAGGCTTAAGGCATCAGCATACTTCAGTTCGACTGGCGGCTAGGTGAACCGAATGAGTGTGCTCGCATACTCCCTTAAAAAGAGCTACGCTTTAAAAATGAGGGGGGCATTTTGAGATGCAGTAGCAAGTATATACTTCCTCAAAATAGTCCAAATTAATTTAAGATCTCAAGAATGACAAGAAATTTTTAATTGCTGAGGAGATCTTAGTCGCACAATTTTACATCTAAGATGTTTGGTGCAGTACTCAATGAAAAACATTGCTTTAAAACGAGTTGTCTCATTTAATGACAACAAAGACTTTATTGAATAATCACTACGATTGACCAATCATTGACGAAGGGCCGTATTATTCTGCTACCAACTTTGGCTTGCCTCAAGAAAAAGATGTGTGCATACGAACAGCCCCAAAAAATCTAAAATAGAAAAATGTCAAAAACAGGTCACAATACATTCTAAGATGTGCAAACTGTTCCAGATGGGAGGCATGCGGACGCCTTCAGAGAAAATTGGAAGAGCATCAACAACAACTCTATTATGAGTGTCAATGGTACCTTTGCATACATACCAGTAGTCAAGTGTTAACAGTAGACTACTACCGAGCCAATATAACAAAGTATGTGAAACTAGAATGAGGCCTAGCAATAACTTTGACTCAACCATGCATAAATTGAAACTGGAACAAGGCACTGTAGCCATAAGCCCAACCAGCTGGCTCTGATCTACATTACTAAAGAAGACAATGCTACCAAACAACTGGGTGATTCTCATGAAACAAGTTAACCACGGCAGTAGAAGTTTAGTTAGAAAGCCATGGTGCATCTGCAACAATCCAGTATCTTTTTGTTGCTACATTATGCCAAAGTGTCGTATTTGAAATAATTTAACATTTCCATCCCCATATTCTCACTACCGAAATGCATCCGGATTATATTCTCGGGTTATTTTATACAATTTATTATACAATTTATACAGATGATGGTTTAGCCCAGTGGGGGGGGGGGGGCAATTTTTTTCCCTCTGCCCCCATTCCACCATTGGGGATCACCCCTGACACCAACCATAAAAGCTGTCAGTGAAGTCAACAACATGATTTTACTGTTTTACATATATTTCCACATTATGACGTTGGAATAGTATTGTGAAAATGATAACACTCTTTTAGTGTAAGAGTGGTTTGCAAAGACAGCCTGAAATGTAGGCCCATTTTCATGGGATGGAGTATTGGCGTTCCATGGTGACATCACTGTGAGGTAAATTAGTTAATAAACCAATAAGAAAGAGCGTTCCAAACCTCTCTGCCAATAACAGCTAGTTTTCCCCTCACCACTTAGACCACTCCCAGACAGGCCTAGCAATATTCTTGCTTGAGATATTGCCCTTTGCGTCAATATCATCTTTTCGCACTATTTTAATTGAAAACAAATCACAGTATGGTACTTAATTGTTACCGAGAATGACTTAATATTGAGAAACAGATGCATTGGACCTTTAAGATTAGGTAAAGTAATAAAAAGTATCTTATTTCCCAAATATTCTAGCCTATGAAAGTGTTGTCCTAAAGTTGTGGCTTTCAAAAATAACAAGAATTAAAAAGTCTATAGCATAAGCCCAGGTATAGGCTATTTTCAATCACAGCTTAATGATAGACAAAACAAACAATATTATTTATTTTCATTTTACATTAGAAGGCTAATAAAAATTAAAAAGTATCCCGTTCTGAAGACGGTAGACTGCTTCTATCTAGCCCATCATGTCACTACGTTAAGACAGCCCGTTCCTAATAAAACTGTCATTGCTCCATGACAGCGAGCCACATAGACACCAACCTGCTCCATGCTGAAGCTCCTCAGCCAGAAAGGAATATTGGAAAAGATTTGCCTGCAACACTTACACTATCATTCGCTATGATTCGTCCAGTTGCATTCGATTTCACACTATAGCCTAAGTGCCGTTTTAGCAGTTTGTTACTTTTTCCACAAAAATGTTTTACAAAAACAATGGTTGGCCAATAGCATCATCTATCAATGTTTTATGGGTAATATTCACGATAAGACAAAGATTGACATCGCTTAACCCTAATACTAGTTGAAGTTCACATTAAAATATATTATTTATTACGTATAAACCATGTAGACATGTTTCTCATCACGTAACACTTTCAAGTTCCTGTAACATCTCCAATATATTTTTTAACAAAGTTATTCAGCCATGCATGATGCATCATCTAGAGGAGTAATCCTTAGATGTCCACAAGTTCATTTCATTACATACATGCCTTCTGAAATCAGGATATTTTTTCTCAAAACACCCCCTTTACCACACTTGACCTTCTCATTACTTCAATGACTAAAAAGCTCAAATTGGGAAAAACCCAGAGAAACATTAATTTACCAACACAGAGGAATGAATGGGCTTTGTAGATGTGGTCAATTGTTTGCTAACTCATAATGGCAGTCTACAGATTGAGAATCACCTGGATGATTGAAAGACAACATGACAATGTCCCCACACAAAAGTGCATGAGTAGTCACCCAATAGTAATCTTCTTGACCCTCAGTGGTTTCCATTTTTATCCACCACTTGTAGGTCTTCCATCCCTGACATCCTTCAACCCTGACCTTATTTTTCTCTCTCTGCATCAACGACTACCTGTCCAGTACAAATGTCTTGGAGTACAGAGGTTTCTAACTGTTCCTAATGTTGGTAAAGCCACCATGGCTAGATGCACAATATGCATAACTGTAGTTTGTGTGTTTTAATCAACTTAAAAATCGGAAGAAAAATAACATTCATGCTCACGTTCATTGAATATTCGGGATCTCAACATATTATCCCCATGCGTTTCAACGCAAACCCGGGCTTAATAGGAGCATACTGGGCTCAATTGGAACAGGGATTTATAGTGAAAAAGAGAATAGAAAAGTCTACTTGTAAAATATTTGGAAACCAATGGTTTAGGGTATATACACTATAGACTACAAGATAGTACTGAAGAACATTGCATTTTGTCATTTACATTCTGTAGAGGGAGTGCTTTTTGTGACACTGTACCCTTTAAGCCCACCTGAGACAGTCAAATTTACAAAAATGGCATGTATAGCAATGCAAGGTTAATTTAACAGTAAAATAAGAATCCATTCAAAAATGTAATCTATGAATGTCTGAAATATATTATCTGGTTATAGTTCACCAAGTTGTTGTTACTGTGAGACTGACATGCAGGCATAACTGCTAGTATGAAAACTCCATATTTTCAATTGGCAAAAAATAGTAATGAAAGCTCATGAAATATGCTATCATGTGCACATATCACCACATTCATCTCTTCATTTTAGATGAAGTTTGAGAAGGTAAAATATCTGGAAAATGTGTAGGGTAGCCTCAACACCAAACATTTCTGCAGCTTTGAAAATTGACCATTAGTGGGCACTTACACATAATTGTCAATAACGTAATACAAAATCTGATTAACAGAAAAAGTTAGATTTTATCTATACTGAACAAAAATAAAATGCAACACCCTGTTTTTCATGTGCCGAAATAAAAATATCCCCCAAAATTTCCTTGTACACAAAAACCTTATTTCTCTTACATTTTGTGCACACATTTGTTCACATCCCTGTTAGTGAGCATTCCTCCTTTGCCAAGGTAATCCATCCACCAGACAGGTGTGGCATATCAAGAAGCTGATTAAACAGCATGATCGTTACAAAGTTGCACCTTGTGCTGGGAACAATAAAAGGACACTAAAATGTGCAGTTTTGTCACACAACACAATGCCACAGATGTCTCAAGTTGAGGGAGCATGCAATGGGCATGCTGACTGCAGGAATGTCCACCAGAGCTGTTGCCCGATAATTCAATGTTCATCTGTACCATAAGCCGCCTCCAACGTCATTTTAGAGAATTTGGCAGTACGTCCAACTGGCCTCACAACCGCAGACCACGTTTAACCCAAGACCTCCAGATCCGGCTTCTTCACCTGCGGGATCGTCACACCAGCGACCCGGACAACTGACGAAACTTTGGGTTTGCACAACCAACATTTCTGCACAAACTGTTAGAAAACACCTCAGGGAAGCTCATATGCATGCTCATCATCCTCACCGGGGTCTTGATACAGTTTGTCATCGTAACCGACTTCAGTCGGCAAATACTCACCTTTGATGACCACTGGCACGCTGGAGAAGTGTGCTCTTCACGGATGAAACCCGAGCAAAGAGCAGACAGCATCTATGGGGTTGTGTGGGCGAGCAGTTTGCTGATGTGAACTTTGTGAACAGAGTGCACCATGGTGGCGGTGGGGTTATGGTATGGGCAGGTATAAGCTACAGACAACGAACAATTTAATTTTCCAATGGCAATTTAAAGGCACAGAGATACCGTGACGAGTCCCATTGTCGTGCCATTCAACTGCCACCATCACCTCATGTTTCAGCATTGATAATGCACGGCTCCATGTCGCAAGGATCTGTACAAAATTCTTGGAAGCTGAAAATATCCCAGTTCTTCCATGGCCTGCATACTCACCAGACATGTCACCCATTGAGCATGTTTGGGAAGCTCTGGATCGACGTGTACGACATCGTGTTCCAGTTCCCACCAATATCCAGCAACTTTGCACCGCTATTGAAGAGGAGTGGGACAATTCCACAGGCCACAATCAAAGGAGATGTGACGCACTGCATGAGGTAAATGGTGATCACAATTGACTTATTTCCTTATATGAACTGTATCTTTGAAATTGTTGCATGTTTCATTTATATTTTTGTTCAGTGTAGTTTTTCATTTGAATCCAAAGATGGAAGTGGGCTTAAAGGGTTTGCTTACCCTATATAGTATTAGTTTTCTGTTTGAAAATTAGCATGGAGCTGCAACTCAGAGTATTTCTTCATCCTATGTAATGTATTCTCATTAATTTTTTTCCCACCGTTTCAGATAAATTAGTCATTGAAGTTATTGGATTAATGTCACATTCTACATTCTGATATTACCATGTTCTGACCACTAGATGGCACTGTTCCTGCTATTAGGGAATTATTTTATGAAGAATCCTCCCCACATTGCTGAAGGGGCAGTTCCCCCAAATTAAATATTGGTTAACAATAGTTTTTTTTAGGTATCATAATAGCAGGAATAACGCCATCGAGTTGTCAGAACCTGTAAATATCAGGATGTAGGATGGGACATAATCCCAAGAACTACAATTACTAGTTTCTCTGAACTGGAAAAGAAAAACGTCATCAAATTCACAGAGAATACCTTACACAAGATAAAGAAACAATACTCAGAGCCGCAGCTCCATACTACTTGACAAACGTACAGAACTGATACTATATACTCAATATTGGTGTGGGATTGGCGTGGGATTGGCGTGGGGTTAGGGTGGCTTTTGACCACTTCTTTGGATTCCTCATGCCTTACTCATTTTAAGAAAAAAAGTTTGGTCCAAATCGGATGGAAGATTGCACCTAAAAACTATTTTGGTGTTTGTTTCAACAAATACCAAAAGATAGTTTTTGGGAGGAATTTTCCAATAAGTACACTTTTGACTTAAATGCATTCACATAATTACAGTACTTATACTAAAATAAGGGGTATTTTGGGATTAACTAACGACAGTTTGATGCATTTGGTTACTGAATCTCTAATAGAGCTTAGTACAGTTTTTTAACAGGTCCTAATCTTAGTGATCCAAGAGGAATTATGGCAAGTGATCCAAGATACATTTTTTGGTCTAGCTCCAGTTGTGAGAATCACCCAACTATGAAATATAAAACACCATACCTGCCCAATTGTGTTTTATCTTGAAATGGTCACTTTTACTCACATTTTAGCACTGGTACAATGATAAACTGTACTACCAAACAAATTTGGAGAAAATAATGGTCGTGGGCAAGGCTACCAGTCAAGCAATGTGTTTTCATACCAACCTTAGTACCTAACTGTGCAAATAGAGATCGCCAGCTTGTAGTCCTAATTTTTTTTTAGATTAATTACCTCAAGTTCATTCAGCCATTCCTATGGAGGAAATTGGGTTTTGGTATAAGCACCAAAAATAAGGTCTGAGGTTAACACAGGTTTAGGAGATCTTATACGTTTTCTGCTATAAGATAACAGTCAGTTAACATAACCTCTATGAACTATGAAGCCTTTCTGTGCTTGTTTTGATTACATAAATGCTTCAAAGTTATTTTTAAAAAATGACTTGAGCTGATGAAGATCATCTCAGAACAAAACATATAACATCTCCTAAGCCTGTCATTACCACAGAGATTTTTTTCTGTGTTTATCCCAAAAAACATGAATTTCCCCAAAGGCTCTGGCCGACGAGCCATGGGGGAGTTAGTGCTTACAAAAATCCGCCATTACTATTGCTCTCTATTACTAAAGAGTGCAAAGTCTGAGTCTAGGGAGTTGAAATGTTAACTGGGGGGAAGGGGGGGGGGCATACTGAACTGGTAATTAAGGCTTCATGACCTCACTTCAGATAGACTAAGAAAAGAATGAAGAGGTAGATAAGTGTCTGAACACCATGAAAGTAGGACCTTGCTTCTTTGAGAAAAATACATTTCCACACCTCCATCATAACCCTAACTATCACAATTTGTTAATGAAGTTGTGACAGTCTGACTAGTACAACAGTTAGGCTAACGCTATTCACAGGAAATGTAGCCAGAACACCAACAAGAGAAACCAAGTAGTTGTGTTGCTTACCCTGACAGAGAGGCCATGGCCCAAAGCACTTAAACATTGGAAATGAGATTCAGTGAAACTCCATGGGGTTCAGAAGTGTTGTCATACTCTGCCGGCCTGCTCTCTGGTAGTACTCCTTTAATGATGACAGGCGTTGTCAAAACTGGGTTTCTTGATCTACAGCATCGACATTATAGTATTTCCTTGGAGTAGAGATACATTTGACTCAGGGAGGGGAGGTTACTGTTCCCTCACGGAAGATACCACCCTGCTGAACAGCGGGTGTGCTAAAGGCAGGGGACAATAGGTGAAGTTGAGAGGAGGCTCTGTGTGTGTGATGGGGGGTTGCACGCATGAGTGCACAATGTGCCGTACACTCTCAGAGGTGTTTGAGATATTATAATTGGAACAAACCGTTGTACTGCCGCAAGGCAAAATAGTACTGACAGGAGCTTAAGAATCTTTGGAACAGTGGTAATTAGGACATAATTTTCAAAGTGAACAAGAGACATTCTATCACTGTGCTAGGTCAAGTTCCCTTTACATCACAAAGCCTTCTCTAAACAAATTAATCTAAACAAGATCAGTACAGTAAAAAGACAATAAAAGGAATATGAATAGAAGGAATATGAGTAGGCAGGAGAAAAACAGGCCTGGGCCTAAAATAATGGAACAATAAACTTGATGTCTCACACTTTAGAGAAGAAAAATAAGGAAAAGGTGTCTACAATAAAAAGAACAGCAACCTCTTCCGGAAAATGGAATAGTCCACCTAGTTCCATAAAAGGAGATGTTATTTTATGCCACTGAGCCTCTCCTCCTTGTGATGTCATGAGCCACTCTGAGGATGCCAGAGCCAACCAGAGCCTGTCTCCCCGTCAACAACCTCCCTCCCCCACTATGCCCTGGAGCACTGGGTAAACTAGCAGCAATTTCTTTAAAGGGACAGCTCCTGTTTTCTACTTGAGATGGAAACAGGGGAAGCCCTACTCAAGTCACTAAAGGCATTTCCCAGACAGATATTTTTCATCGGCAATATGATGACAGCCTATTGCCCAGAAGTGGTATAGCCCAACTATTTGAATGGCTGTGGCAGAAACCAAAACCTAACTAAATAGCTGAATTGAACACCATTGGATGAGTAGTCTACCATACAAGATTCAAAGAATTGTCAATAGAGCAGTAAGCTAATTGAATGCAATGAGAGTTTAGGCCTACACATAGTCCACTTTAGCCTGATCCCAGATCTGTTTGTGCTCTTGCCAACTCTATTGCTCATCGTCAAGTCAAGGCCCAATAAAAATAAAATTCCTGGAACAGCATTTTGTTAGTGACGTTAGTGATGACAACAGCTGTGAGCAGCAGGATGTGTGCCAATCTCCATATGGAAACACTAGCCCTAAATGGACTTTTATGACATGAGCAAATCCATTAAGACAGCTTGGGAAATATTATTTCAGATGCTTTAAATATATGAAAATTAAAGGTGGACCGTCAGGAGTTTGGGGAGTCAGTTGGCCTTTACATTCAGGGAATAAAATTAGGCCTAGTCTATATCAAATAACAGTTAGGGAAACAAAAGTAAGGTAACTTTTTAACCCTTCAAATAACCCCTTGCCTATGTGTCACATGGTCAAGCTCCTTCTCACTAACATAATGATAAAGGCTAGCCTAGTTCAGTCAAATATGCATAATGCAGTCTCAATTTAGCTGTAACTTCCTAGCATTAAATCATAATAGTAATTTGTTTTAGTATTAGACCTAAGGCAAGGATAAGTTAGGATAATGTACCCATTTTCTCTTTAAAATATGTTTTGAAGAAACGACAGGCTTAACACCAAACATGTTAATTGGATGAACAAACTAAGCAGGAGTCTTTACAAAACCTGTGTTTTATTGTTTAGGGAAATGACAAGAACCAACAGCTCAAACAAGCCTTATCTAGCCAGAGACAACATGGAAATTCCTGTATTATTCAGAAGGCGGTTTCCCTGTTCCATCAGACATAGACTCCATACTGACCAACCAGTTGAAGAGGCTATATTTGGAACACTTGCATATCTGTTGGACTTGAACTACAAATAGAAACCTAAATAAGGCTCACCAAGCCTAGTACTGTACCTCTATGGTATTTAGACAACATTAAAACAGACATTTTCACTCCTCTGCCAGCCTATGAACATCTAATTTATTGTTTTGCCAAATAAAAACAACAGGACAGTGTGACATTAGAACAAGGTTGTAGGCCACCTAGGCTATATGATGTAAGCCAGGGCTCTCCAACCTTGTTCCTGGCGAGCTACCGTCATGTAGGTTCACTCCAACCCCAATCTGGCACACCTGATTCTAATAACTAGCTGGTTGATAAAAACAGAACCAGGTTAGTTTCAACTGGGTTTGAAGCGAAAATCTAGAGGACAGCTCTCCGGGAAGAGGGTTAGAGACACGTGTTGTTGAAGGCTATGCGTTCAATAAAATAGCCTGCATGATATGCTGCCATACAAGATAATTGTATCCAGAGTCAAAAAAGGAACAAAGGTTGCAACAGGGGCTGGTGCGCAGCATATTTTTTTGCTTTGACCCAAGAGCCCTGAGGAAGCAACTGATGGCTTATTAGTTTCAACAAGAGCTTTCCATAGGCGATGTAAGGGCCTTAAACTACCCTCCTATGACTACAGTATGCGGTATAAAACCAATTGACCAGGCTTGATTGTGTTAGCGAAATAAATACGAACACTTACAGAGATCTAGTCTGACTAAAAATAAACCGTGTACACAGCAGTGCATCCAGGTGCTGGTTTTGGCAGGAACAACTAGTATTCAAAAACAAGTGTTTAACTACTAGTCTAGTTGGACTGCTTTAGAGACGGGGGTTTCATCAATCCTTGTTTGCAATAGCTTATTTCCCACCTGAAACCCACCATTTACAGCATTGTTAAAAATACATTTAAAAAAGGCTACATTTATGGTAGACTAGTTTTTGCCATCTTGGATGAATAAAATTGTCCACCGCATTGTCTTGCAAGATGCAAATAAACACATTTAGGCTACATTCATTGCTTGTACATTTGTAAAAACAAAAACTGTACCAAGATTGCATAATCCTTGCATCACCACCAGCTGAAACAATAGCCTAAATATTTCTGTCATAACTCGGCTGTAAAACCACATTTTTGAGCAGTTGAACCTTGAGCAGTTGGCCTTGGAGGAAACAGTTCGGCTAGCTGAAGCCATAGAGCAACCTAAACAGGAAGTTGGGAAGACTTCACACAGAAGCATATGTCTATACTGTAGCACTTATTATGCTTGCCAACAGAGGCCATGCCTCAGAGAAATTGGTAATTATGTAGCAACTATGTAGACTTGAGCTGCCCTTTCCTCACTGTAGCACCTAAAATGGAGTCCTAGACCCAGCAAGTCAACTGTGGATGGAGAAAAATACAACTATTTAGCTCTGTTTAGTATTTATTTATTTATTTATTTAAAAAAAAAGGGACATAAGGGAATTTACGGGAATGTATAACATGCTTATTGTTACAGTAGTGCTCATGTAAAGGGCACCAACTTAACACTATCAAAAAAAATATTACGAGGGCTACCTACACTGAACAAAAAGAAAAACAACATGTAAAGTGTTGTTCCCATGTTTCATGAACTGAAATAAAAGCCAGAATTTTTCCATATGCACAAAAATATTAGATGTTAGAGAGCATTTCTTCTTTGACAAGATAATCTACTCAATTGACCGGTGTGGTATATCAAGAAGCTGAATAAACAGAATGGTCATAACACAGGTGCACCTTGTGCTGGGGACAATAAAATATCACTCTAAAATGTGCAGTTGTGTCACTCAACACTATGCCATAGATGTCTCAAGTTGACAGCATGCAATTGGCATGCTGACTGCAGGACTGTCCAACAGAGCTGATGCCAGAGAATTTAATGTTCTGATGAGTTTTTTAAAAATTATTCTGTAATAAAGCCCTTTTGTGGGTAAAAACCTCATTCTGAGTGGGTGGGCCCCTGCCCGGTGATGTGAAATCCATAGATTAGGGCCTCATTTATTTCAAATTAACTGATTTCCTTCTATGAAATGTAACTCAGTCAAATCTGAAATTGTGAAGGTAATATTTTTGTTCAAAGGTGAATGGTAAAGGCAAATAAGTAATCAACATTTTAAAATAAATAGATTTGGTAGACAGTTTCATTAGTTTGACCACCCCACAGTTCAATGAAGAGGAAGTGTAAATTCTAAGTCTAGTAGCTAGAAAGGCATCTTGGTGGTATAATTTAAGATAATTTCCAGAAATTTCACAGTTTAGCATGGAGCTGAGAGATTTGAGGGTTTCAAAATATCCTGCAATTCTATGTACCTTTCCATGGCTAGTACTGTATTTCTCTGCTCAAACATAAAAATGGCATGTGTTCTGAACGCCCGGTTTTCGGAATTTTCTATTTTCCCGGACTGTCTAGCTTTTATTTGATTGTTAGTTCTCAAAAATGGGATTATTAAAAAAAATATATATATCAATATCTTTCTGTTTGCTTTTCATCTGGTTTTGGTCGTTTAAGTTGACAAATTGTTCTTCCATGCTGTTATCATGTGTTGCTGCCATGCCATGTTGTTTTAGGTCTCTCGTTGTGATGCGTGTTTTGTCCTATATTTTTAATCCCAGCCCCGCAGAAGGCCTTTTGGTAGGCCGTCATTGTAAATAAGAATTTGTTCTTAACTGACTTGCCTAGTCAAATAAGTGTTCATTAAAATAAAACAAGACAGATGACCCGCCTAAGAACACAGATTATTTTTTTTAAATGTCCAATGGCTAATTTCCTCCATATTAAAAGGGATAGTTAGAGTGACAATGAACCCCTTTATCTAATTCCCCAGTCGAATGAACAGGAACAGAAAGTATGCACACTGTTCCCGAAGACTTCCAGTCATTGCGCTAACGCTAGTTAGCATTCGCTCGTGAAACTACCAACAACTTTCTTCATACTGGGCACAGCAACACAAAAATGATATCCACGAAGGTATAGAATAAGTATTAAAATACGTTTCACCCCCCCAAAAAAAAGAAATATTCAGGGACCCACTGTAGTACCTCCGCGGACCCCAGTTTGAAAACCCCTGTAGTAAACAGTCCTCCAATTATTTTTAAGACGCTAGCTAGCTTGCTACAGGACCCATCCATTTCGGATACATTACTGTCAATCTTGTTTTTTTTTTTTTTTTTTTACATGTTCTAAGACTTCCAAATAAGCACCTGTGATTGTGTTCAGTATGACTAGAGATTTTGGCAGATGTCTGAGACTACTCATGATCCAGGTAGCCAGCTATTTAGCCACCCAAGCGTCCATGCTAACTGACCTATCAGCTAACTTTTCCACTAAGCCAAGGTCGGCAAACGACTTAATTCTGTCAACTAACGTTAATTTAATAGCAAATTGTCGACGGTACGGAAACTTTCAATGGGGTGTCACCATGGATAGCTAGCTAGTTAGGCAATGCTAGCTAACGTACAATGTTAACTAGTTATTCCGTTGCCAACTCGTCTACCACTTGCTCGATATTACTGGCCATCTATCTTTATTAAACACGCAATAAATAGCTAAATTACAATGCACAGGAATTGTTACCATAACCGCTAACTGGTAGCTACATAACAATAAAGATTTTAGTTAACATTTTGTTTAAGACACTTACCTCTTCTCTTCTTTTTAGGCCCAAACCATTCTAGCTATTGGAAAGCCCTTTCTCTTTGTCTTTTCCACTTTCCAGTTTTAAAAAAAATGGACCCGACAAAAATGTTACAATAATAGTTAAAATACTTCAAACATGAAAAGACTACATCCTCTCTATCAAGTATAGCTGTAACAGCAGAAAACTATTCGTCATTATTTTCTCTATCCATTTTTACAACAAGGCTAGCTAGGCAGAGATGAGTGGATGCATGCAAGAAAGCAGCTGTGATGACTTCGGTTCCCTAAACTTGATCACGTGATCACGGCGTATTCGTAAGGTTCCGATCATGAATCCTACAGTATCTTGGAAAGTAATATTTTGTTGTGTATTTAAATACAGAAATTAGACATTTTGCAATAGTTGTTAAAGTGAACTTATTCTGAATGCATTCAAGGAATTTCATAATTTGACCCAGGTCAAACTTCATTATGTTGAAGCCTGTTTTTCCTGACCTTTTGGCCCCCCCACTGCTGATAAATTGACTTGAATGGGGACTCGGGTTCTATTCCTATTAATTTAATCCTCTCCAATAGGCAGAATCCAGATAGAAAACCTTTGGAAAACTGGGCCCGGGATGGCATGATCAGGACTCAAACACAGGACATGGATTAAGTAGCTTTGCCCAGGTCCCTGCCACCGACACCTTATAGCACTGTAGCCATTTTATTGAGGTCCGAAAGTATTCAGACCCAATGACTTTTTCCACATTGTTATATTAGTTCCCCCCCTCATCAATCTATACACAATACCCCATAATCACAAATACATTTATAAAATAAATAAAACAGGTTTTTAGAATAATACTTTTTAAAGAACAAAACATTTACCTAAGTATTCAGACCCTTTACTCAGTACTTTGTTGAATTCCCTTTGACAGCAATTACAGCCTCGAGTCTTCTTGGGTATGATGCTACAAGCTTGGCACACCTGTATTTGAGGAGTTTCTCCCTGTTCTCTACAGATCCTCTCCATCTCTCCAGAGATGTTCTATCTGGTTCAAGTCCAGGCTCTGGCTGGGCCACTCAAAGACATTGAGATTTTCCCCAAAGCCACTCCTAAATTGTCTTGGCTGTGTGCTTATGGTCGTTGTCCTGTTGGAAGGTGAACCGTCACCCCAGTCTGAGGTCCTGAGCAGGTTTTCATCAAGGATCTCTCTGTACTTTGCTCTGTTCATCTTTCCCTCGAGCCGGACTAGTCTCTCAGTCCCTGCTGCTGAAAAATTTCCCCACAGCATGCTGCCACCACCATGCTTCACCGTAAGGAATGTGCCAGGTTTCCTCCAGAGGTGATGCTTGGCATTCAGGCCAAAGAGTTCAATCTTGTTTCCTTTAGGTGCTTTGGAAAACTCCAAGCGGGCAGTCATGTGCTTTTTACTGTTGAGTGCCTTCCATCTGGCCATTCTACCAAAAGGGCCTGATTGGTGGAGTGTTGCAGAGATGGTTGTCCTTCTGGAAGTTTCTCCCATCGCCACACCGGATCTCTGTCAGAGACCGTCGGGTTCTTAGTCACCTCCCTGACCAAGGCCTTTCTCCCCCAATTGCTCAGTTTGGCCAGGCGGCCAGCTCTAGGAAGTCTTGGTGGTTCCAAAATTCTTCCATTTAAGAATAAGGGAGGTAATGTTTTCTTTGGGACCATCATTCTGCAGAATTGCTTTGGCACACTTCCCCAGATCTGTGCCTCGATGCAATCCTGTCTCTGAGCTCTACAGACAAGTCTAGGACCAAAAAGCTCCATAACAGCTTTTAGTTTATTTGGTAAATATTTCCTTAACTATTCTTGA
The DNA here is from genome assembly GCF_021184085.1 of Oncorhynchus gorbuscha. Classification (NCBI taxonomy): domain Eukaryota; kingdom Metazoa; phylum Chordata; class Actinopteri; order Salmoniformes; family Salmonidae; genus Oncorhynchus; species Oncorhynchus gorbuscha. The sequence continues at coordinate 40,954,341 of NC_060188.1, read as the reverse complement.
ACTGCACTGTTGGTTAAGGGCTTGTAAGTAAGCATTTCACGGTAATGTCTACACTTGTTGTATTCGGCGCATGTGCCAAATAAAGTTTGATTTTACTTGCTTTGACCTCATGACTTGGTTTTTGCTCTGACATGCACTGTCAACTGTGGGAACTTATATAGACAGGTGTGTGCCTTTCCAAATCATGTCCAATCAATTGAGTTTACCACAGGTGGAGTCCAATTAAGTTGTGAAACAGCTCAAGGATGATCAATGGAAACAGGATGCACCTGAGCTCAATTTTGTAATTATGGATTATTGTGTGTAGATTGATGAGGAAAAACAATGATTACATTAATTTTAGAATAAGGCAGTAACGTAACAAAATGTGGAGAAAGTAAAAGGGTTCAAATACTTTCTGAATGCGCTGTATTGTAGCGAATATGGCTTCAACTGGGACTTGAACTCAGGCCCATCGACTATCAACCCAACACCTTAGTAGTTACGCCAAGAGATCCATTCTCTACCCTCCCGTTGGGAATCACACCCCTAAAACACTTCTCTCTTAAGTACAACGCCCAGGCACACCTTTGATGGCCTCACAGTAGTTCCACCCCACTTGACACCAACGCATACAATTTGCTACACTTTGCTATAATGGTTGACTTTGTTCCATCTGGACAGAAAGAAAATACAAAAAAACACCAACAGGTAAATACACTTGCAACTGACTTTTTATTTAAATTATTCAATGCTGTGACACTAGGTAAAAAAAAAAAGTTTAAAGCATGACCAACTTACGGGTGGCAGGCATACATTGGCATGATCACAATTAGGCTGTGCCTAACAAAAGAGACCATACAAATGTCCTTAAAATGGGAAGTTGAAATGACTTAAATGTAAATGTAAATGTCAACAACATATCAAAAGGATGCCAAAATCAATAACACACTTCACAAAACAACCAAAGCCAAGCTTTACTGGGCTGGTAATGTTTCTGGAATCGTACTAGAAAGAATATGAAAAGGAAAATGAATGAGTAAATGTGTCTACAGCTGCTGCAGCAGCCCCCACCCCCCCCCAAAAAAGTATTTGTTACATATCTTTCAGTAGCAAAAGTCATAACAGTAGATACATAGCTGTACATGTATGGAGTCACTCAAAAACATTAGAAAGTAAGGAACTACAACATGTAAGAAGCACATACATTTCTCAATTTTAATCTAGATAAATTTCCTAACTTGTTTTGAGACCAAGTTGAGATATGACCACACCTTTCCACTGACTTTACAGGGGGGTTAATGCAGGGGAGAGAACACATTCTGACAAATGCTGAATACCTCACTGCTTGTTGATTACAATTTACACCATATCATTTTTAAGACAGCTCCTTAACAGCTAAAGGGTCCGAGTTTAGCTCAGGTTAATGCCATGGTGGAACACAATACAGCTCAGCCTTCATTTCTTCTTCTTTTTCTTCTTGGGAGGACCTTGATCCGAGTCGCTACCTTCAGATGAATCGGAACCCGAGCTGCTTGAGCTGCTAGAGGAAGAGGAGCTAGAACTGTCATCACTGTCATCCGACGAAGAGCTTGAGGAATCACTACTGTCAGACGATGAGTCACTGGAAGAGCTGTCAGAATCACTGCTGCTACTACCACTTGAATCCTTTGACCTGAAAGCAAATAACACAACATACAAAACCATTGCATAAGCAGAATAGTGAGTACATTGCAGAAGGCATAGTGCAGGCAATGTCAGGCACAGCCTAGATCTCTATTGCATATAATAATAAAAATTACTTCGCTCTACCCATTTAAGTTATATCTGCAACCATCAATGTTAGAACCATTTTATGTGGTTAGAGCTGAAAAGTAACCTGTGACAGTTACCTTTTCTTCTTAATTTTTTTCTCACTGGAGTCCTCCTTTCCTGGTCTGAATACAGATGAAAATAGTAACATGTCATGGCTGAGAAAATTCCAAAGATTATTCAAAACCAACCAGGGGAAATTAAAAGTGAAAAGGAACTTTACAGTGGATATGGCCTCCCATTGACAAGTTCTACTGTAACACCTCTTGATGGCAGTGCTAGACAATTATGAGGTTGGATTACAGTGCTAGCCTCAAATTCCAAACCGATTACCACTGTATCCATGCAGCGAACCATTCCTGTATGCTTCTGAGAACAGGGTGGCTCACGAGGCTATTGCAGTACATGGTACCCCCCCCCCCCCAGCAACATCATCATCCTCCTCCTCCTCCTCCTCCTCCGCACCTCCCTCTATTGGTCACGAGTCCCAGGTGACTCTCCAGTGTTTAAAACATCTTCAGAACAACAACAAAAAGTTACCCACTGTCAAGCTGACTTTGCTGTACAGCTCTCATCCAAAACAAATTAAATACATCATGGTTGACCTACCCTGTGGTATTGACCTGTTTATTTTCATTTTCTTTCAGTTTCTTTTTCATTTCTGTTGTTCTTGATGGCCTGTGAAGGTATTTTCGTTTACCAATGCACTCATATGTCCAGTGTCCAAACTCCAAACATTTCTGACACCGAACATGTTGTTTATTTGCCTCCCTGTATGAAAATCAAATTTCGTACAGTTTAGCAGATGTTGTACCAGGTGCGGCGAATTGCTTTTTTACTCACTCCTAACAATGCAGTAAAATGTCAAACAGTACACACGAATCAAACAATTTAAATATGAACTCAAGAAATGTCCGAAAGAATCCAATTTAAAAACCAAAACCAAATAGCACTGTAACAGTAATCTAAATTCAATCTATATGTTTTACACCGGATGAATTTACACAAGATATACTAAGAATGGTCTGTACCAACAGTAGATTTATTAGTGAGCTATGTCAAGAATCCAGTGTATAAATATGTGCGCACAAACGGTGTAACTAAAATGCAATGTAAAGTAGTAGAAATGTTAGAAAGAGCCATGTTGAGTATACATTATTTAAATACACAGTACAGAACCCCATGGCAAAATGGATAGAATTGCAGGAAATGTTAGTGCCACTGAATTAATTTAAAATATTGATGGGAGACTCTTACGGAGTGTAAATGTTTTTTAGGCTGGATCATTTTGTTGTACGTTTTAAATCTGTAAATGTATTGATTGTTGCCACTTTCTTGGCCAGGTCTCCCTTGAAAAAGATTGTGTCTCAATGGGCTTTTCCTGGTTAAATACATCGTGTGTGTGTATGTGTGTGTGGGGGGGGGGCATTGACATGAGTATATAATTATCAATACTGGAATAGCTGGATAATGCCAGCTGTTTCTTGGGCAAATGGTTACCGTGGTCTATTAAGTGCACATGATACTTTTTCGGAATAGAGTAACCTCCCTGACTGGATCTGAGTGTCTACGGCCTGTTAAGAAATATTGAGACCAATGTAGCACTAGTAGTTGCTGGCTAAAGAACTGTGCCTGTTCCCCAGACACCGTGTTGCACTTCAGTAGTAACGTAAAGTTAGCTAGCGCTAGCTAACTTATGTGGGGGCTATGAAACATGCAGACAGGAGGGAATGCATGCTTGTTAGACCAATGTATACTATATGAAGTGTAACTATTTTGTTAACATGGTACATCATTATTGCCTATATAATCTCAAACAAATGAAAAAAAATGTTGTAGCCAAGTTAGCTAGATAGCGTTAAGTCAGGCAAGTATTATTAGCTCGCTATTCGAAACTCAGTCTTAACATGGCGATCTCTAAATACTCTGAATCGAGTAAGTATACCAAAACACCTTAGCATGTTAGCAATAACCAAACTTACGCTTGTCGACGAGCAATAACTCTGTGCATGGGCGTCGCCATATTGCAATTTATCCAAAGATAACTAACCCAAGACAAACCACAGCCTGTCGTTTCCAATGGGAACAAATGAATCATAGTGGGCAGAACAGGCAAGTTTGAAGGGCAGAGGCAAGCACGAGCTAGTGAGATCCTATTGGCGCGCTCTAGCATGTATTTGCATATTTCCAGTAGCGAACGCCTATTCTGTGAAGTACGCGTGTGCAATAACTCAATTCGACCTTGCGCTCCAAAACAACGCAACTTTGGTAAAGGGTAATGTCTACAAAACTTAGTCCACCCTGGTCGTAACACGATTATAGTTTTGGGAAAAGAACACTGTATTGAGATAATTGTTTCATCAATGAGAAAATGAGAAGAATGTCGACCAAAATCCATCTCGCTCTTTCTTCTCCCATTGGGCTTCCTTTTATCACCATATTTGTCGGTGAGTGGAAATGCCAACCGGATGCTTCAGATTTATACATCCGGCAAAAATCTGCCTCATTGTTATATCAGCGGTTGAGCTACTTCATTTTCTTCAGTGGGGTTTAACAGTGGTTGGCATCCAATATTAACGTTGCATTACCGCCACCAACAGGACTGGAGTATAAATCATTATACTTTTTGATGCAAAAAGAGGAAAAGCAAAACAAAAATATACCTTTTCATCTAATCCTACTACTGCCATCACAAACCCACCACCCCATTATACTATTTGACCCCATCTAATCTTACACCAGGCCATTGGCCTGGGAGGATGTAGCCCAATATTGGATTAAAGAAGCCTAACCTTACTCATTAGTACAAGGACCTTAAATGTTCTGTTCAAAGGGTGAATTTGCTCAGGAAGCAAAAACAGCCAAATAATACATCTAAACGTGAATTTATTCTCAATTGCGGTACGGTTCTAAAATCCCTCAACTTTCATATCACATAAAAAAGTATCATATTCCTCTACTTTCATATCACAAGGCAGTTAACCCACTGTTCCTAGGTCGTCATTGAAAATAAGAATGTGTTCTTAACGCACTTGCCTAGTTAAATAAATATCAAATATTATTTTTTTTTGAAACACCAAAATAACTTCACAAATGCTAAATTCACACTTACTGTACGGTGTTTTAACAGTTGCAGCCACAGTATTTTTCAGTGACAACACGTTTGTGACGTCTATCTTCCATTGACACACATGTGTTTGGAGACATAGATAGCTAATTAGCACAGGGAGTCCAAAGGAAAACAAGACCTTTACAGGAAATATGCCCTGTGGGGATCCTAACCCTATGAACGTGTCTATCAATTTAACATTTTGTTTTTTGAAAGGCTGCGGTGCGTTCTGTGTACCTACCGCATGCGCTCAATATTTTCAATGTATGCGTTGCTGTATAGTGTGGTGGTACAAACGGAAGACTGTAACTACCAATTGGATACTACGAAATTGGGGAGAAAAAGGGCTAAAAATAATAATAAAAATAATAAAAACTAAGATGAATAAATAAATATGAATTTTAAAAATATTTTAGCTAGTTGAATAGCAAAGCACATATTAATAAAAAAATATATTATGAAGTACAAATTACAAGTGCATAACTCTATCATTAAGAAACCTTGTTGGAAAAACAATTTGCATCATTATTTTATTGCAATGTGATCATAAACCATGTTCAATATTTGATTGACAATAAAGAAAAGCCTCATGTTGATGTTGGTCACATTACTGCTAATTAATGTGAGCTGGTCATGCTGCGAGCCCTGTGCAGTTCCAAAACAATCCAAAGGGTGGCAGTTTAGACCACAAATTAATGTTTCGCCTGAAATAATGTTCTAGTTACCTGCAATAGCGCAGGATTGGGATTTTAGTTTGCCATTTTTTGGATTATGTTGGAACTGCGTGATCTCACTTTAGCAGTAGGCTTGTATTTTTACTGTAGGTGGAGGGGGCAGATCATTTTTGCAGATATGTACAAACTCAGGCACCAAACGCACTTGGACATAATTATTTTATTATATCTGTGGTAATAAATCACAGATTCCAAGGTCAATTCGCTACAGGACAATAATTCTACCTATTTAATTACACAAAAACACCTCCAACCCCCCTGTAGTAACAACACTTCCAACTAAATAGTAACAATGTTTACGAGTTATATTACACAGTACTAGGATTTTAGGTTACTGAGTGGTGCAGCAGTCTAGGGCACTGCGTTGCAGTGCTAGAGGCGTCACTACTGACCCTGGTTCAATCACGGGCTGTATCACAACCGGCTGCGATTGGGTCCCATTAGGTGGCGCACAATTGGGCCAGCGTTGTTCGGGTTAGGGGAGGGACAGTGACAAAAACATATCAGGGTCTAACAGTTTATATAAACAGGACATGTCAGAAGTGGCATCTTTCTTTTTTTGAGAGGTAATGTTTAGCAAGAACTACTTCTTCTGGCTGGAGAGGAATATGACATGTTTGTCTTGTGTGGGCCTCCCCTCGCCTGTGTTCTTTCTGTCCTGTATGCTTCTCTCTCTTCCTTGCTGTCTGAAGTTCTGCTTTCCTGAATCTCCTATATCATTACAGAGATGGCATAGTATCAGTGCCGTAGCAATACGGAGTATTCTGAACAGACAAAAACACACAGAAGCAATATGCGCGTACACACACACGCAACATGTCCATATTACCTCAACTAACCAGTGCCCCCGCACATTAACTCTGTACCGGTACCCCCCTGTATATAGTCTCGCTATTGTTATTTTACTGCTGCTCTTTAATTACTTGTTACTTTTATTTCTTATTCTTATCTGTATTTATTTTTAAACTGCATTCACTGTATTCGGCACATGTGACTAATAACATTTGATTTGAGCAACAGGCAAATAATATTTACCTGAATTGAGCTAAAGGTCAAATCTGGGAAATTTCTGTTCCTTAATCCTTGACCCTATCCCCTCCTCTCTTCTCCAGACCATTTCCGGAGACCTTCTCCCTTACCTCACCTCGCTCATCAACTTATCCCTGACCGCTGGCTACGTCCCTTCCGTCTTCAAGAGAGCGAGAGTTGCACCCCTTCTGAAAAAACCTACACTCGATCCCTCCGATGTTAACAACTACAGACCAGTATCCCTTCTTTCTTTTCTCTCCAAAACTCTTGAACGTGCCGTCCTTGGTCAGCTCTCCCGCTATCTCTCTCAGAATGACCTTCTTGATCCAAATCAGTCAGGTTTCAAGACTAGTCATTCAACTGAGACTGCTCTTCTCTGTATCACAGAGGCGCTCCGCACCGCTAAAGCTAACTCTCTCTCCTCTGCTCTCATCCTTCTAGACCTATCGGCTGCCTTCAATACTGTGAACCATCAGATCCTCCTCTCCACCCTCTCCGAGTTGGGCATCTCTGGCGCGGCCCACGCTTGGATTGCGTCCTACCTGACAGGTCGCTCCTACCAGGTGGCGTGGCGAGAATCTGTCTCCTCACCACGCGCTCTCACCACTGGTGTCCCCCAGGGCTCTGTTCTAGGCCCTCTCCTATTCTCGCTATACACCAAGTCACTTGGCTCTGTCATAACCTCACATGGTCTCTCCTATCATTGCTATGCAGGCGACACACAATTAATCTTCTCCTTTCCCCCTTCTGATGACCGGGTGGCGAATCGCATCTCTGCATGTCTGGCAGACATATCAGTGTGGATGACGGATCACCATCTCAAGCTGAACTTCGGCAAGACGGAGCTGCTCTTCCTCCCGGGGAAGGACTGCCCGTTCCATGATCTCGCCATCACGGTTGACAACTCCATTGTGTCCTCCTCCCAGAGCGCTAAGAACCTTGGCGTGATCCTGGACAACACCCTGTCGTTCTCAACTAACATCAAGGCGGTGGCCCGTTCCTGTAGGTTCATGCTCTACAACATCCGCAGAGTACGACCCTGCCTCACACAGGAAGCGGCGCAGGTCCTAATCCAGGCACTTGTCATCTCCCGTCTGGATTACTGCAACTCGCTGTTGGCTGGGCTCCCTGCCTGTGCCATTAAACCCCTACAACTCATCCAGAACGCCGCAGCCCGTCTAGTGTTCAACCTTCCCAAGTTCTCTCACGTCACCCCGCTCCTCCGCTCTCTCCACTGGCTTCCAGTTGAAGCTCGCATCCGCTACAAGACCATGGTGCTTGCCTACGGAGCTGTGAGGGGAACGGCACCTCAGTACCTCCAGGCTCTGATCAGGCCCTACACCCAAATAAGGGCACTGCGTTCATCCACCTCTGGCCTGCTCGTCTCCCTACCACCACTGAGGAAGTACAGTTCCCGCTCAGCCCAGTCAAAACTGTTCGCTGCTGTGGCTCCCCAATGGTGGAACAAACTCCCTCACGACGCCAGGACAGCGGAGTCAATCACCACCTTCCGGAGATACCTGAAACCCCACCTCTTTAAGGAATACTTAGGATAGGATAAAGTAATCCTTCTCACCCCCCCCCCCCCTTAAAATATTTAGATGCACTATTGTAAAGTGGCTGTTCCACTGGATGTCATAAGGTGAATGCACCGCACCAATTTGTAAGTCGCTCTGGATAAGAGCGTCTGCTAAATGACTTATATGTAAATGTAATCAAATCAAATGTATTTATTAAGCCCTTCTTACATCAGCTGATGTCACAAAGTACTGTACAGAATCCCAGCCTAAAACCCCAAACAGCAAGCAATGCAGGTGTAGAAGCATGATGGCTAGGAAAGACTCCCTAGAAAGGCCAGAACCTAGGAAGAAACCTAGACAGGAACCAGGCTATGAGGGGTGGCCAGTCCTGCTGTGCCGGGTGGAGATTATAGCAGAACATGGCCAAGATGTTCAAATGTTCATAGCAGGGTCAAATAATAATAATCACAGTGGTTGTCGGGGGTGCAACAGGTCAGCACAACAGGAGTCAATGTCAGTTGGCTTTTCATAGCCGATCATTCAGAGTATCTGTCCCGCTCCTGCTGTCTCTAGGGAGTTGAAAACAGCAGGTCTGGGACAGGTAGCACTTCCAGTGAATAGGGCAGGGTTCCATAGCTGCAGGCAGAACAGTTGAAACTGGAGCAGCAGCACAGCCAGGTGAACTGGGGACAGCAAGGAGTCATCAGGCCAGGTAGTCCTGAGGCATGATCAGGTCCTCCAAGAGAGAGAAAGAAAGAAAGAAAGAAAGAAAGAAAGAAAGAAAGAAAGAAAGAAAGAAAGAAAAAGAAAAAGAGGGAAAAAGAGAGAGAGAATTAGAGAATTAGAGAGAGTATACTTAAATTCACACAGATCGGATAAGACAGGATAAATACTCCAGATATAAGACTGACCCTAGCCCCCCCTGACACATAAACTACTGCAGCATAAATACTGGAGGCTGAGACAGGAGGGGTCGGGAGACACTGGCCCCATCCGACGATACCCCCAAACAGGCTCTGTCCTTAAGGATATTAGCAGTTCACTCAGTATTAAGCCTGATTAACACTAAACTGTCTTACCCTTCACTAACAACAATACCCATGTTCTCTCTGTTGCTTTAGCAACTAAATCAACATGCGTTCAACCATGGGGCAAAACAAATGAGGTTGGTTTAGATAGTTGACAACATGTAACTACATTTCATCTCCTATATTTATTGCAAACAAATACATTTGCACAATGACCACTTGTCTCAAATACATAATTACAGTTGTTGGTTAGCTAGCACATTTGAGCCATATTTACATTGATATGAAATCAGTCAAAACAAGACATGGTTTCAACAACGATGACACATGCTGAAATGAGCCATTTAAGATTCCTCACATGGCAGTTAATCATTCTTGCTAGCAACCCGGCAATCCAGAATCACAACAGGCTGACTTCCGCCCCATGGAAGCGAGCACATAATTTCTGTGATGTTGTCAGCCAACCCATATATGTAGCTAGATGCTAAATAATTGTATTGTAAACACACACACAAAAAAAAATCGATTAACTTACTCTAACATATTTGGACGGTGACGTTACTTGATTAGACGGTAATTGGTTAGGTAGTGATACTTGTGGGTGGAGAACATAGTTCAGTTTCTAGATAGCTTATCAATTATTGTCAAAACCCTGCTCATAATATGTACTAGGTAGCTAATGTTAACAGCACTCCTAGCTAAACTGGGTAACGTTAGTCCCTAACGTTAGTTAGTTTAGCGTTCTGTCAGTGCAGTTCTTGAGTCAACATGTTGAAATGTAAGTTAATCGAATCTGGCAATTTAAGTTTCACACGTTTGAGGGATTTATAAAATTGTAACAGTTAAACGAAGAAGAAAAAAATCCCACCCCATTTACATTGTTAATATAATATCTGTCCAAGAGAATAATAATGTTAATAAAATAGTTAGGATTGGAATTACAACGATAAGCATAATGCCAGTTAATATCATCAGAGGTAAACATAGGTAATTCTGGAGAATTTATACACAACCATCCATGAATTTCAATCCATAGTTTACTAGAATGGCAGCATTAAAAACACATGCTCTATAGATTCTGAATCATAGGAACAAAAAACACAAGGTATTTTGTCAAAATTGAATATTTTGTGCAATAAATCATTAACAGGGTAGATGGAAGAAAATATTTTAAAATGTGTTTCTTTAACTTTAGGTATAACTGGACAATTAAGGTAAATGGTAGTCAGTCATGTTTGACCATAGCATGGGTTGGTCACTTCCATAGCAATATATTGAATTATAATCACCAATCGTATCCACTTATTGTTGAATTTGTTATTCAAGATTCAAGTCATTAATTTGGAAAAGAGGGAATAACCTCATAATTTAACAGTGTTCTTAATACGTCCAAGTAAAGGAAGTGGAATTGCTTTGCAAACCTTCTTATATTCTCTGGGTAATATTAACATGAAACAACATGAACTCATCAAACGGCAAAGCGCTCTCTCCCTCAGAGATTGAATAGTCGCCAGTGTGCGCCGAAATATAATTTATTTTGGACGAATCAAAAATGCCTTTGGAAAACCACTTTGACTCCGTCTCCTAAAGTGCCACTGTGCACATAAATGCTGGGTTTAGGCAGCACTAAAAAGGCCAGGAGGAACAGGGCTCATGATTGGAGTAGTCAGTGTAATGCAGTTTAGCCTAGTTTGTTTTTCATCATCTCAGCAGGGCAAAAGACTCGGGACTGAGAGACAAAATCATTCGTGGCTGAGAGACAAAATCATTCGTGGCTGAGAGACAAAATCATTCGCGAAAGCCACGGTCTGGTGACGTCAATGGCTCCTACCACACCTATTTTCTAGTGACGTTACGTTTGATACCGGACCTCTGATGCATTCGTCGAAATCGCTCAACCGGTTTACTTCAAAGCAGTGTGCAGATACATTTATCGCTTTATCAGAAGCACGTGATCAATGACGTCCGACGATTCGTTTCATCGAACGACCACCTGATTGGTATGGCATTGGGCTCGTTTGCGTGGTAAGGCGAAAACAACAGACAAGTCAAAAGTCGAGGAGTGAAATTGGGGGGGGGGGGGGGGGGGGTGCTTCTGTGACAGCCAGACACTGATGGGGTTTTCCAACAGCAAGGCTCAATGGAAAATAGCTGTGTTGCCATTGTTTATACATTTTGTATTTATTATGTAGAAATAAGTATGTCTCCAACCCCCATATCACACACACTGAAATATGTACAATATTGTACAATCAATTGGTGAGAGAGAGACTCATATCACATTACCTTGTACATATCCATTGTAGAACTGCGTTAAAGTTGGTTCCTATTTCAGGCACTTCTTTGGTCACGTTCTGTGGGTCAAACAAAAACACCATGATTGGTTGACAATAGAGCCTCCAATAATGCAGGTGATGGCTGCAGGATGACGTTGGTGAAGAGCAACTGCAGAAACTTGCAGTCAAAACTCCATGACCTTTGATCAAACTTCATGTGGTCGACATGTAGACAGACGCAAGTCAGACCATTTTTATATAATAATGCAACACACTTTGAAAAGTGACAAGATGGCGTCCCGTCATCTATAACAAAGATTATGGATATACTGAGAAGACGTACAGATCTCTCCACCCTAACAATGGGAGTCATCCACAAAGCGTCACGGCAGGCTGTCTAGCTCCCTCCTATCCTTTCTTTAGATTGGTGGATACATCTTATTATTGTAATTATTTTTGAATATTCAATGGTGGTTGTTGACGTTAACTGCCAGTATCCACTGGAGAGTGATGCTATGTGACTTGCCTCATATCATGAATATGCATAGCCATCTCAAGACAAATCCAATATAAAGTGTTTTTTTCTTCAAATTGCTGGGATGTCACATGTTATACTTACACAGGTACATTCCACAACTTATCTAGAAGAAAAATAAACACACACCTATTTAGGCGAGGTGCTGGCTAACGGAGTAGAAAACCTGAAAATAAAAGAGAGCCGCACACTCTAGGAGCTCAGATGCAAACATTTAATTACCAACGTTTCGACAGCCAAGCTGTCTTCATCAGGGTATAATCACAAACACTGCGGGATGACTCGTTTATGTAGTGTCAAAAGACACAGGTGTCTGTAATCATGGCCAAGAGTAGCCTAATATCATTGGTTAATTATCAAATACAGAACAGCATACAAACAACAAATGGATGGCATACGATCATAAATTCATTTGACTACACAAGCTTACAAACAATTACAATGGCAAAGTCACAATAATCACAAGAATGGCTTCAGATCAAAGTCTACGTTGAGACCGAAGGGCGCAAGGGTCTTTAAGTTAAAGATCCAGGCAGCCTCTCGTTTTAAAAATAGATTATCAAGGTCACCCCCCTCTCCTAGGGAGGGAGACATGTTCGATGCCAATATAACGCAGAGAAGAAATCGAGTGGCCTGTCTCCAAGAAAAACACTCAACAACTTAAGCATTATGAATCTTCTATCCGGGTATCTGTACTTTACTTTACTATTTATATTTTTGACAACTTCTACTTCACTTCATTCCTAAAGAAAACAATATAATTTTTCTCCATACATTTTCCCTGACACCCAAAAGTATTAGTTACATTTTGACAGGAAAAGGGTCCAATTCACACACTTATCAAGAGAAGATCCTTGGTGATCCCTACTGCCTCTGATCTGGTGGACTCACTAAAGACAAATCCTTCGTTTGTAAATTATGTCTGATTGTTGGACTGTGCCCCTGGCTATCCGTCAATAAAAAACAAGAAAATTGTACCGTCTGGTTTGCTTAATATAAGGAATTTGAAATGGTTTATACTTTTCATTTTGATACTTAAGTACATTTTAGCAATACAATTTACTTTTGATACTTAAGTATATTTAAAACCAAAAACTTTTATACTTTTACTCAACTAACATTTTACTGGGTGACTTTCATTTTTACTTGAGTCATTCTCTATTAAGGTATATTTACTTTTACTCAAGTATGACAATTGAGTACTTTTTCCACCTCTGGCCGCAAGGCAGGTGATTCCTGTGGGTACAGAGTAACGCAGTTCACTGGTGGACTGAAGAGTGTAGAGAAGCAGTATGAACAGGGCTTCCAGAATGTTGAAAAGGTCCCATAATTACCAGTACCTGATTCAGTATACACAAGCACAAGCAGTAGTAAGAACGATCATTAGAACAGCTAAGAGGGAGTATTGGCGCCAGTTCTGTGGAAACATAGGCAGGACCGCTTCTGTGGGAGAGGTATGGGGGAGGATTAAGAGGATGAGTGGGGTCTGCTGAAATTGGGATCTCCCTGTGCTGAAAATTGGGGAAATTAATGCAGTGAGAGATAAGGAGAAGGCAGAGATGTTAGCCCAGGTATTTCTGAAGGTCCACAGCTCAAATACTTTGATAGAAAAGGGTCAGTGTGGGAGAGAGCTGGTCAGAGGAGAACATCCGGAAGTCCTGGATCAGAGAGCAATGGTGGGAGATACATTGAATGTTGGCTGAGATGAAGAGCGCATTAGCTAAAGCTGAGGTAACATCTCCTGGGAAGGATGAGATGTGTTACATCATGATGGCTCATCTCAGTGACACTGTAATAGGGAAAGTATTGGGCCGTTACAATAATCTCATGTATGTAAATTTATGGAAAGGATGATAACGGAAGACTGAAGTACTTTCTAGAGAGTAGAGGAATAATGTCACCAGATCAAAGTGGGTTCAGGAAAGGCAAGGGAATGATGGCTCCTCTACTGTGCCTTGACTCAGTCATACAGAAGACACAGGCAAATTAGAGTTGATGGTAGCTGTGTTCTTTGATGTGGAAGAGGCTTATGACATGATGTGAAAGGAAGGCCTACTTATCAAGTTGGATAACATGGGGGTTGGAGGAAGAGGTTTAACTGGATAAATGATTACATTTTTGGGCGATCAATGCAAGTGAGGTTGGGGAGCTATGATGTAGATAATGGTACCCCCTGCAGGGAATTGCTCAATCTAGGTGGTTCCAAACTTCTTCAATTTAAGAATTGAGACCACTGCATTCTTGGGGACCTTCAATACTGCAGAATGTTTTGGTACCCTTCCCCAGATCTGTGCCTTGACACAATCTTGTCATGAAGCTCTACAAACAATTCCTGCGACCTCATGACTTGGTTTTTGCTCTGACATACACTGTCAACTGTGGGAACTTATATAGACAGGTGAGTGCCATTCCAAATCATGTCTAATCTTTCGAATTTACCACAGGTGGACTCCAATGAAGTTGTGGAAATATCTCAAGGATGATCCATGGAAACAGGATGCACCTGAGCTCAATTCCACAAGCATCTCATAAGCAAAGGGTCTGAATAATTACATAAATAAGATATTTCTGTTTTTATGTTTTATAAATTTGCTAAAATATCTAAAAACCTGTTTTCGCTTTGTCATTATGTGGATAGATTGAGGATTTTTTCCCACCCATTTTACAATACGGCTGTAATGTAACAAAATATGGAAAAAGTCAAAGGGTCTGAATACTTTCCAAATGCACGGTATATAGCGCTGTTAAGGTCATCACTAGATTATGGAAGTAATCAGCAGCTCAGACATCTTTAAAAAATATGTAATCCAGGCCCAAGCCCTAAGAATATGTTGTGGAGCACTCAGGACCTTCCCGGTGGTAGTGATGCAGGTAGCTTTGGGAGAGATGCTGTTAAAGTTAAGAACAGATGGCCGTGACATGTTGAGTAATTCTACAAGGACATAAGGTTACACATCCTACAGAAAAGGTACTCCTAGACTACTGGGAAGATGAATGAAATCTGAATACAAGCCTTGGGTGGATAGGCAGTGGCATGGCCAGAGAGATGGGGTTGTTTGGGAAGGAGTTTAGCCCCTCTGTGGTTCTTCCTGCTATCCCACCTTGGTTTCTCTCTCAGCCACTGACATATCTAGGGTTGCTTGATAGGGTAAGAGATGTTGAGGAAGGAGTAGATTCAGTTGTAGGTGAATATTTACAAACACAATACTATGCTTTCTTGAATATATTCACATATGGATCTAAGGACCCTAAAACAGACAGGACAGGTGCAGCTTTTAGTGATCCTGAGTTTAAGGTGGCAGTGAACGAAAGAGAAACAGATCATGTATCTGTTTACACAATGGAGTTGTTGGCAATACTTTTGGCTGCACAATGGGTGGAGGAGGTGAGGCCAGATAGAGTAGTCATCTGCTCTGACTCCTGTGCAGCGCTGATGAGCTTAAATGCATGTGTGTCTCAGAGCAGACAGGATGTATTGTATGAGTTTTTGCAGTGTGTGTATACAGTCGTGGCCAAAAGTTTTGAGAATGACACAAATATTAACTTCCACAACGTTTGCTGCTTCAGTGTCTTTAGATATTTTTGTCAGATGTTACTATAGAATACTGCAGTATAATTACAAGCATTTCATAAGTGTCAAAGGCTTTTATTGACAATTACATGAATTTGATGCAAAGAGTCAAGGCAATCCGCCCTGGCATACTGTCAATTAACTTCTGGGCCACATCCTGACTGATGGCAGCCCATTCTTACATAATCAATACTTGAAGTTTGTTAGAATTTGTGGGTTTTTGTTTGTCCACCCGCCTCTTGAGGATTGACCACAAGTTCTCAATGGGATTAAGGTCTGGGGGGTTTCCTGGCCATGGACCCAAAATATCGATGTTTTGTTCCCAGAGCCACTTAGGTATCACTTTTGCCTTATGGCAAGGTGTTCCATAATGCTGAAAAATGCATCGTTCATCACCAAACTATTCCTGGATGGTTGGGAGAAGTTGCTCTCTGAGGATGTGTTGGTACCATTCTCTATTGTTCTTAGGCAAAATTGTGAGTGAGCCCACTCCCTAGACTGAGAAGCAACCCCACACATGAATTGTCTCAAGATGCTTTACTGTTGGCATGACACAGGACTGATGGTAGCGTTCACCTTGTCTTCTCCGGACAAGCTTTTTTCCGGATGCCACAAACAATCAGAAAGGGATTCATCAGAGAATCATCAGCAGTCCAATCCCTATACCTTTTGCAGAATATCAGTCTGTCCCTGTCCCTGATTTTTCCTGGAGAGAAGTGGCTTCTTTGCTGCCCTTCTTGACACCAGGCCATCCTCCAAAAGTCTTTGCCTAACTGTGCGTGCAGATGCTCTCACACCTGCCTGCTGCCATTCCTGAGCAAGCTCTGTACTGGTGGTGCCCCGATCCCGCAGCTGAATTCAATTTAGGAGACGGTCCTGGCGCTTGCTGGACTTTCTTGGGCACCCTGAAGCCTTCTTCACAACAATTGAACCGCTCTCCTTGAAGTTCTTGATGATCCGATAAATGGTTGATTTAGGTGCAATCTTACTGGCAGCAATATCCTTGCCTGTGAAACCCTTTTTGTGCAACACAATGATGATGGCATGTGTTTCCTTGCAGGTAACCATGGTTGACAGAGGAAGAACAATGACTCCAAGCACCACCCTCCTTTTGAAGCTTCCAATCTGTTATTCGAACTCAATCAGCATGACAGATGGATCTCGAGCCTTGTCCTCGTTAACACTCACACCAGTGTTAACGAATCACTGACATGATGTCAGCTGGTCCATTTGTGGCAGGGCTGAAATGCAGTGGAAATGTTTTTGGAGGATTCAGTTCACTTGCATGGCGAAGAGGGACTTTTCAATTAAATTCCTCTGATCACTCTTTGTAACATTCTGGAGTATATGCAAATTGCCATCATACAACCTGAGGCAGCAGACTTTGTGAAAATTAATATTTATGTCATTCTGAAAACTTTTAGCCATTACTGTAGGGTGAAACAGATGGGGTATGTGTGATGTTCCTCTGGGTACTAGCTCATATGGGAGTAGAGGAGAATGAGGATGTGGATGTCATCGCCAAGCAGGCTCTTAGACAGCCTTATGTTGACATGGAATTGTCAATCAGTAAAGCAGAAGCCAGGGGGTTAATAAGAAATTGGTGAAAAACAAATGGCAAGAGTTGTGGAACAGGGAGAGAAAGGGAAGACACCTGTATAAGATTCTGGAAAAGGTGGGGGCAGGGAGGTCCTCAGGCCGAGAGAAGGGAGGAAAGTGTAGTCACAAGGCTGAGACTGGGACACACAAGGCTCAATAGTACATTGAAATCGGTGGGGAAACATCCGACTGTGATCATTGTCAGAAGGAGATGGAGACAGTGGAACATGTTCTACCAGAGCACCAAGTCTAGGTCCAAAAGGCTTTTTAACAGCTTCTACCCCCAAGCCATAAGACTCATGAACAGCTTACCAAAGGGCTACCCAGACCCCTCTTCTACGCTGCTGCTACTCTCTGTTTATTATCTATGCATAGTCACTTTAACTCTACCTACCTGTTCATATTACCTCAATTACCTTGACTAACCGGTGCCCCCGCACATTGACTCTGCACCAGTACCCCCTGTATGTAGCTATTATATCACTATTATATCGTTATTGTTATTTTACTGCTGCTGTTTAATTATTTTGTACTTTTATTTTCTATTTATCTATTTTTTACTTAACAATTATTTTTTCTTACAACTGCATTGTAAGCTTGTAAGCATTTCACTGTAAGATCTACACCTGCTGTATTCGGCGTATGTGAGAAATACAATTTGATTTGATTTATTTCAGTGCCAGAAATATGTGAGGGAAATGGAGCGGATTGTTATTAGATTTGAGGAGTAATGGGGTTGAAGAGCCAGGTAGGATTGAGACCTTCAATGTCTCTGGTCCACACCCCAGTCCAGTTGGAGGCGGTAATGCACCTTAAAGTTGGTTGCCAACCGCCATATAAAGTTGATAGAATAAGAAGGTCCTGGTTCAGAATGAAATCTTTCAAATAGAAAGGTTCAGAGCCAAATATCTCTTGACAGAAAGGTCTAGAGCCATCGAGAACTATTCAATTCTCGCGATATTGCATTAAGATTCCGCGTGAACTCGCAAAACCACCTTGCATCTACCGGTGTGCACCACTACCACCAGCGTACTCTGTATTGTGCTGTGGATTATGAATTCAATTTGAATTTACACTTTTGATTTAACATTATCCTCTGACTTTTATACGTCTTTCAAAAGAATTCAAACACGTTTCTGTTTAAAAAAGAAGAGTTATCTACGTCTCCATTTCATACAGTAGTAGAATACAGGCAAGGTAGCGTGGAAGATGTCAGTGGTGGGAATTGATCTGGGCTTTCAAAGCTGCTATGTTGCTGTAGCTCGAGCCGGAGGAATTGAAACCGTGGCTAACGAATATAGCGACCGAAGTACACCGTAAGTAGAACATTTTAAAACTCGTTTCACTAGTCGAGATTTGCCATCCACTTGAAACAAATACATGTGGTTTGTGAGTGGCCAGTTTCTGCGGCCTTGACAACTAACGTTAGCTAGCCATTTGGCTAACAGTTGGGTGTGTGTGTGCAGGGTAACGTTACTAGCTACTGCACGCGAGTTCCGCTGGATAGCGCTATTCATCTCGTTTTGTCTGCAATTGTAATTATCGTTATTATCAGATGGTCTTATTTCAAATTTGTATTTAACTAGATAATGGTTGCTGACTAGCAGTAAGTTATCATAAAGCGGGTGCCTACTATAATAGCTAACTAGCCAGTTAGCTAGCTCACCACTTACTGCGTTTAGTTAACACAGCCATAAAGTATTAAACCCCGCCCATTTCTACAAATTCTCTAACGAAATCTGATTTTTAAATGTAACCTTAATACTAACCGTAACCACACTGCTAACCTTACGCCTAACATTATACGAAGACCAAAAATAAAATGTTTGTTTTCAATAATGTTTACGATATAGACATTTTTACTTTGTAGCTGGGGTAACTAGTGGGAACTGCTTACTGTAGTAGCTTGCTTGCTATGTATGATGACGTCCGTTAATCGCCGGTAGGAATATTCTAGCAATTTTGCAGAGCGTAAAGCTATGTCGCAAAGTATAATGAGATGTAATGATCCCAAATCTAGTAAAAAATATATTCTTATCCTTTCCATATTCGTTTATGGCACCACTGGCAACATTTTTTATTTACAGCTAGTGTCAGACTTAGTGTTTTAGCTACATTAAATCATATTAAAATCTGTTCAAATGTAAAGATCGACTTTTAAATAATTTTATGTTTTTACATTTTCGAATGTTTGGGAATGAGAGATATATGGACATGTAGTGAGAAAGCAGCCATGCGTTTTGGACAACTAATAGACACTGCACCAAATAAAACCACAAAAAAACATGTTATGCAGACCAGTGCACCATAGCCAATCAGAGCTGCAGTAGGCCTATATGCAAATAAGCCAATTTGCCACACCAGCCTGCCATCATTGACTTTGAACTGGACTGTGTTTAGTAACAGTGCGACTTTAGAGCATTAGAACGAATTTGCCTCAAAATACACCTGAATGGATTCCTGCAAATATGTAAATACCATGGGGGGGAGTCCTACATTTGAGTACTTCAGTCCTATTGAGTAGGGTTAGGGTTAGTTGCCTATGCATGTAAACAAGATCAACAACTAATGCCAGCCAGAGCGAGATTATTTCAAATTTAACGAGGAAACGTTCGATAAACCCTCTCAAATTTTTTCAACTAGTTGGACCTCAACATAGCCCTGATAAATAATGGGGAATAGTAGCCTGCTCGTCCTTCTGCAGCTTGCCTGCCCATGCATGCTTGTCCCAACTTACATTTACATTTACATTTAAGTCATTTAGCAGACGCTCTTATCCAGAGCGACTTACAAATTGGTGCATTCACCTTATGACATCCAGTGGGACAGTCACTTAACAATAGTGCATCTAAAACTTAGGGGGGTGGGGTGAGAGGGATTACTTAACCTATCCTAGGTATTCCTTAAAGAGGTGGGGTTTCAGGTGTCTCCGGAAGGTGGTGATTGACTCCGCTGTCCTGGCGTCGTGAGGGAGTTTGTTCCACCATTGGGGGGCCAGGGCAGCGAACAGTTTTGACTGGGCTGAGCGGGAGCTGTACTTCCTCAGTGGTAGGGAGGCGAGCAGGCCAGAGGTGGATGAACGCAGTGCCCTTGTTTGGGTGTAGGGCCTGATCAGAGCCTGGAGGTACTGAGGTGCCGTTCCCCTCACAGCTCCGTAGGCAAGCACCATGGTCTTGTAGCGGATGCGAGCTTCAACTGGAAGCCAGTGGAAGAACGGAGGAGCGGGGTGACGTGAGAGAACTTGGGAAGGTTGAACACCAGACGGGCTGCGGCGTTCTGGATGAGTTGAAGGGGTTTAATGGCACAGGCAGGGAGCCCAGCCAACAGCGAGTTGCAGTAATCCAGACGGGAGATGACAAGTGCCTGGATTAGGACCTGCGCCGCTTCCTGTGTGAGGCAGGGTCGTACTCTGCGGATGTTGTAGAGCATGAACCTACAGGAACGGGCCACCGCCTTGATGTTAGTTGAGAACGAAGGGTGTTGTCCAGGATCACGCCAAGGTTCTTGGCGCTCTGGGAGGAGGACACAATGGAGTTGTCACCCATCATGGAACGGGCAGTCCTTCCCCGGGAGGAAGAGCAGCTCCGTCTTGCCGAGGTTCAGCTTGAGGTGGTGATCCGTCATCCACACTGATATGTCTGCCAGACATGCAGAGATGCGATTCGCCACCTGGTCATCAGAAGGGGGAAAGGAGAAGATTAATTGTGTGTCGTCTGCATAGCAATGATAAGAGAGACCATGTGAGGTTATGACAGAGCCAAGTGACTTGGTGTATAGCGAGAATAGGAGAGGGCCAAGAACAGAGCCCTGGGGACACCAGTGGTGAGAGCGCGTGGTGAGGAGACAGATTCTCGCCACGCCACCTGGTAGGAGCGACCTGTCAGGTAGGACGCAATCCAAGCGTGGGCCGCGCCGGAGATGCCCAACTCGGAGAGGGTGGAGAGGAGGATCTGATGGTTCACAGTATCGAAGGCAGCCGATAGATCTAGAAGGATGAGAGCAGAGGAGAGAGAGTTAGCTTTAGCAGTGCGGAGCGCCTCCGTGATACAGAGGAGAGCAGTCTCAGTTGAATGACTAGTCTTGAAACCTGACTGATTTGGATCAAGAAGGTCATTCAGAGAGAGATAGCGGGAGAGCTGGCCAAGGACGGCACGTTCAAGAGTTTTGGAGAGAAAAGAAAGAAGGGATACTGGTCTGTAATTGTTGACATCGGAGGGATCGAGTGTAGGTTTTTTCAGAAGGGGTGCAACTCTCGCTCTCTTGAAGACGGAAGGGACGTAGCCAACGGTCAGGGATGAGTTGATGAGCGAGGTGAGGTAAGGGAGAAGGTCTCCGGAAATGGTCTGGAGAAGAGAGGAGGGGATAGGGTCAAGCGGGCAGGTTGTTGGGCGGCCGGCCGTCACAAGACGCGAGATTTCATCTGGAGAGAGAGGGGAGAAAGAGGTCAGAGCACAGGGTAGGGCAGTGTGAGCAGAACCAGCGGTGTCGTTTGACTTAGCAAACGAGGATCGGATGTCGTCGACCTTCTTTTCAAAATGGTTGACGAAGTCATCTGCAGAGAGGGAGGAGGGGGGGGGAGGGGGCGGAGGATTCAGGAGGGAGGAGAAGGTGGCAAAGAGCTTCCTAGGGTTAGAGGCAGATGCTTGGAATTTAGCGTGGTAGAAAGTGGCTTTAGCAGCAGAGACAGAGGAGGAAAATGTAGAGAGGAGGGAGTGAAAGGATGCCAGGTCCGCAGGGAGGCGAGTTTTCCTCCATTTCCGCTCGGCTGCCCGGAGCCCTGTTCTGTGAGCTCGCAATGAGTCATCGAGCCACGGAGCGGGAGGGGAGGACCGAGCCGGCCTGGAGGATAGGGGACATAGAGAGTCAAGGGATGCAGAGAGGGAGGAGAGGAGGGTTGAGGAGGCCTGTCTGCCCACCCATTTAATTGATGCCAAATGCATAAGATCAACTAAGAGATGCTAACTGTAGATCAATTGTTCAAGTTCAGCATAGCTAGCAAAGGAATTTACATATCTTGCTAGCTAACAAAATGACACCTGTATCTCTAGCTGTTGCAACCAAACAACGATATGAGCGGGAAAAGTCACTCCCTCACCCACTACTCCAATGACATGACGTCCTCCCATCAGCTAGCTACCTAACATTAGATTCTGTGTTTTTAGGTTGTTAAATAAATAGCTAGCTGCATAAATAGATACGTTAACCCAGGGATGTCAAACTCAATCAGTGCACAGGCTTTATTGGGGGGGGGTAACAGCAAATTTGTTTTTACAACAACAACAAAATCGGCTGTGACCCAAAGTGACCGTTGTTTTATTCGAAAAAATATGGCTCATTATAATGTTCATTTATGTACATAGGATACTGTATATTGCATTTTAACATTTTACCTAGTGAACTGATATGACAATTTTGGCTGATACAGATATCCAATATTTTCCTTGCCCCCAACAAAAACAACACCGATAACCTATTTATTTTAAAATGTTGCATTCTTTTAAGCATTCTAGCGCAGTTAAATATTTAACACACACATGGACGCAGCGGTCTAAGGCACTGCATCTCAGTGCAAGAGACGTTACTGCAGCCCCTGGTTCGAATCCAGGCGGTATCTTATCTGACCATAGTTGGGAGTCCCATAGAGCGGCGCACAATTGTCTCAGCGTTGTCCGGGCCACCATTTGTTAATACGATTTGTTTTTAACTGACTTGCCTAGTTAAAGGTTACTCACACACCACACTGACCAACAAGTTATTTTGTTGGCAGTTAAGTATGTCCCCATTACCTGCAAAACATCATCAAACCTATTTCTTTCACTTACTGGTTGTGCTGTTTTGTTGTTAATTTGTTCAGTTTCATTCTGAACCAGGATTTCTATGGAATGCCGTTTGGGTCTTTACATGTTTATTTTTGATTTATTTCACCATAATTTAACCAGGTAGGCTAGTTGAGAACAAGTTGCAACTGCGACCTGGCCAAGATAAAGCAAAGCAGTTGTTCGACACACAACACAGAGTTACACATGGAGTAAACAAACATACAGTCAATAATACAGTAGAAAAGGTCTATACAGTATGTGCAAATGATGTAGGATTAGAGAGGTAAGGCAATAAATAGGCCATAGTGGTGAATTAATTACAATATAGCAATTAAACACTGAAATGGTAGATGAGCAGAAGATGAATGTGCAGGTAGAGATACTAGGGTGCAAAGGAGCAAGACGGATAAATACAGTATGGGATGAGGGAGTTGGATGGGCTATTTACAGGTGGGCTATGTACAGGTTCAGTGATCTGCAAGCTAGAGGTCGACCGATTATGATTTTCAATACCGATTATTGGAGGACAAAAAAGCCGATACTGATTAATCGGCCTATTTAAAAAATAAAAATAAATATATATTTTTAAATAATAATTGTTTAAAAATTGTAATAATGACAATTACAAAAAATACTGAATGAACACTTATTTGAACTTAATATAATACATAAATAAAATAAATTTAGCCTCAAATAAATAATGAAACCTGTTCAATTTGGTTTAAATAATGCAAAAACAAAGTGTTGGAGAAGAAATTAAAAGTGCAATATGTGCCATGTAAGAAAGCTAACATTTAAGTTCCTTGCTCAGAGCATGAGAACATATGAAAGCTGGTGGTTCCTTTAACACGAGTTGTCAATATTACCAGGTAAAATGTTTTAGGTTGTATTTATTATAGGACTATTTCTCTCTATACCATTTGTATTTCATTAACCTTTGACTATTGGATGTTCTTATAGGCACTTTAGTATTGCCAGTGTACAGTATAGCTTCCGTACCTTTCCTCGCTCCTACCTGGGCTCGAACCAGGAACACAACGACAACAGCCACCCTCGAAGCAGCGTTACCCATGCAGAGCAAGGGGAACAACTACTCCAAGTCTCAGAGCGAGTGATGTTTGAAACGCTATTAGCGTGCACCCCGCTAACTAGCTAGCAATTTCACATCACATCGTTACACCAGCCTAATCTCGGGAGTTGATAGGCTTGAAGTCAAACAGCAGAGCTGCTGGCAAAATGCACGATAGTGCTGTTTGAATGAATGCTTATGGGCCTGCTGGTGCCTACCATCGCTCAGTCAGACTGCTCTATTAAATCATAGACTTAATTATAATATAATAACACACAGAAATACGAGCCTTAGGTCATTAATATGGTCAAATCTGGAAACTATCATCTCAAAAACAAGACGGAACCGTTCTGTATTTTAGCTAACAGGTGGCATCCATCAGTCTAAATATTCCTGTTACATTGCACAACCTTCAATGTTATGTCATAATTACGTAAAATTCTGGCAAATTAGTTCGCAATGAGCCAGGCGGCCCAAGCTGTTGCATATACCCTGACTGCGTGCAATGAACGCAAGAGAAGTGACACAATTTCACCTGCTAACCTAGATTTATTTTAGCTAAATATGCAGGTTTAAAAATATATACTTTGTATTGATTTTAAGAAAGGCATTGGTGTTTATGGTTAGGTACGCGTTGGAGCAACGACAGTCCTTTTTCGCGAATGCAACTTGAAATCGGCCATGCCGGTTAATCGGCCATTCCGGTTAATCGGCCATTCCGGTTAATCGGTCGACCTCTACTGTAAGCAGCTCTGACAGCTGGTGCTTAAAGCTAGTGAGGGAGATATGAGTCCCCAGCTTCGGTGATTTTTGCAGTTCTTTCCAGTCATTAGCAGCAGAGAACTGGTAGGAGAGGCGGCCAAAGGAAGAATTGGCTTTGAGGGTGACCAGTGAGATATACCTGCTGGTTCGCATGCTGCGGGTGGGTGTTGCTATAGTGACCAGTGAGCTGAGATAAGGTGGGGCTTTACCTAGAAGAGACTTGTAGATGACCTGGAGACAGTGGGTTTGGCAACGAGTATGATGCGAGGGCCAGCCAACGAGAGCGTACAGGTCGCAGTGGTGGGTAGTATATGGGGCTTTGGTGACAAAATGGATGGCACTGTGATGGACTGCATCCAATTTGTTGAGTAGAGTGTTGGAGGCTATTTTGTAAATGACATTGCCGAAGTCGAGGATCGGTAGGATGGTCAGTTTTATGAGTGTATGTTTGGCAGCATGAGTGAACAATGCTTTGTTGTGAAATAGGGAGCCAATTCTAGATTTAATTTTGGATTGAAGATGCTTAATGTGAGTCTGGAAGGAGAGTTTACAGTCTAACCAGACACTTAGGTATTTGTAGTTGTCCACATACACTCGGTCAGAACCGTCCAGAGTAGTGATGCTGGACGGGCGGGCAGGTGCGGGCAGTGATCGGTTGAAGAGCATGCATAGATTTTTTTACTTGCATTTAAGAGCATTTGGAGGCCATGGAAGGAGAGTTGTATGGCATTGAAGCTTGTCTGGAGGTTTGTTAACAGTGTCCAAAGAAGGGACAGAAGTATACAGAATGGTGTCTGCGTAGAGGTGGATCAGAGAATCACCAGCAGCAAGAGCGACATCATTGATGTATACACTCGGCCTGAGAATTGAACCCTGTGGCACCCACCATAGAGACTGCCAGAGGTCGGGACAACAGGCCATCCTATTTGACACACTGAACTCTATCAGAGAAGTAGTCAGTGAACCAGGCGATGCAGTCATTTGAGAAACCAAGGCTGTTGAGTCTGCTGATAAGAATGTGGTGATTGACAGAGTCGATGAATACGGCTGCACAGTGTATTGTCTCTTATCGATGGCGGTTATGGTATCGCTTAACCTCTCTAGGACTAGCATGCCACCTGGCCAACATCCAGTGAAATTGCAGAGAGCCAAATTCAAATACAGAAATACTCATTTTAAAAATTCAGAAAACAATACATATTTAACATAGGTTTAAAGATAAACTTCTTGTGTATCCAACCACGGTGTCAGATTTTAAAAATGCTTTACGGCGAAAGCATACCTTGTGATTATTTGAGAACATAGCCCAGCATACAAATCATTACAAACAGTAACCAGCCAGGTAGAGTTACACAAGTCAGAAATAGAGAAAATTAATCCCTTACCTTTGATCTTCATAGTGCCACTCAAGACATTCATTTACTTAATAAATGTTCCATTTGTTCGATAAAGTCTCTTTATATCCAAAAACCTCAGTTTTGTTCACGTTTTCAGTAATACACAGGCTCAAACGCAGTCAAACAGGCAGACAAAAAATACAAATTGTATCTGGAAAGTTCATAGAATCATGTCAAACGATGTTTATATTCCATCCTCAGGTTGTTTTTAGCCTAAATGATCTATAATATTTCAACTGGACAATAACTTTGTCAATATAAAAGGTGAACAAGAAAGGCACTCTCTCAGGATTGCGCATGAAAAAGCTCTGACACGGCAGGGTCCACTCATTCAGACTGGTCTTACTCCCTCATTTATCAGAATACAAGCCTGAAACCATTTCTAAAGACTGTTGACATCTAGTGGAAGGTGTAGGACTCCAATTGCAGTTCTTAAGTCAATTGATACTGTAATGGCATTGAATAGAAAACTACAAAACAAAAACCTACTTCCTGAATGGATTTTCTCAGGTTTTCGCCTGCCAAATCAGTTATGTTATACTCACAGACAGTATTTTAACAGTTTTGGAAACTTTAGAGTTTTCTATTCAAATTCTACCAGTTATATGCATATCATATCTTCTGGGCCCCGAGTAGCGGGCTGTTTAATTTGGGCATGCTTTTCATCCAAAATTCCGATTGCTGTACCCTACCCTAGAGAAGTTAAGACCTTGAGCGTGGCTGAGGTGCACCCATGAACCAGCTCTGAAACCAGATTGCATAGCGGAGAAGGTACGGTGGGATTCGAAGTGGTCAGTAATCTGTTTGTTAATTTGGCTTTTACATTTACATTTACATTTGAAGACCTTAGAAAGGCAGGGTAGGATAGATATAGGTCTGTAGCAGTTTGGGTGTAGAACGTCTCTCCCTTTGAAGAGGGGGATGACCGCGGCAGCTTTCCAATCTTTGGGAATCTCAGATGATACGAAAGAGGTTGAACAGGCTACTAATTGTCCAGATTGTCTAGCCTGGCTGATTTGTAGTGGTCCAGATTTCGCAGCTTTTACAGAACATCAGCTATCTTGATTTGGGTGAATGAGAAGTGGGGAGGCTGGGGTGAGTTGCTGTGGAGGGCTGTTGACCGGGGTAGGGGTAGCCAGGTGGAAAGCATGGCCAGCTGTAAAAATGCTTATTGAAATGGTCAATTATGGTGGATTTATTGGTGGTGAAAGTGTTTCCTAGCCTCAGTGCAGTGGGCAGCTGGTAGGATGTGCTCTTATTCTCCATGGACTTTACAGTTTCCCAGAATTATTGAGTTTGTGCTACAGGATGCAAATTTCTGCTTGAAAAAGCTAGTCTTAGCTTTCCTGACTGCCTGTGTATATTGGTTCCTAACTTCCCTGAAAAGCTGCATATCATGGGGGCTATTTGATGCTAATGCAGAATGCCACAGGATGTTATTTTGCTGGTCAAGGTCAGTCAGGTCTGGAGAGAACCCAGGGCTGTATCTGTTCCTGGTTCAAGCATTTTTGAATGGGGAATACGTATTTAAGATGGTGAGGAAAACACTTGAAGAATAACCAGGTCAATATCCTTCCAGGATACCCGGGCCAGGTCAATTAGAAAGGCCTGCTCGCTGAAGTGTTTTG
The DNA here is from genome assembly GCF_021184085.1 of Oncorhynchus gorbuscha. Lineage (NCBI taxonomy): Eukaryota > Metazoa > Chordata > Actinopteri > Salmoniformes > Salmonidae > Oncorhynchus > Oncorhynchus gorbuscha. The sequence goes on along the minus strand of NC_060188.1, from coordinate 40,926,474 downwards.
GGGAGCGTTTGGCAGTGATGAGGGGTGGCCGTTTGACCACAGACCCATTACGGATGCAGGTAATGAGGCAGTGATCGCTGAGATCTTGGTTGAAAACAGCAGAGGTGTATTTGGAGGGTAGGATCATATCTATGAGGGTGGCCGTGTTTTACGGATTTGGGGTTGTACCTGGTTGGTTCATTGATAATTTGTGTGAGATTGAGGGCATCAAGCTTCAATTGTAGGATGGCATGTCCCAGTTTAGGTCACCTAGCAGCACGAGCTCTGAAGATGGATGGGGGGAAATCAATTCACATATGAAGGGCACAGCTGGGGGTTACAGAGTGGTCTATAGCAAGCGGCAATGGTGAGAGACTTGTTTCTGGAAAGATGGATTTTTAAAAGTAGAAGCTTGAATTGTTTGTCTACAGACCTGGATAGTATAAGACAGAACTCTGCCGAATTTTAACAAAATATACATTTGTCCAGCCTTTGCTGCTATGCTTTCTGATGTGCATAATATACTGCGACCCTAATCAAAAATGATTTAATAACTCCAGTAACAAAAAATGTAGCTATAGGTTGTTGTAACATTTAAACTTAACATGTTTTTCATTTTTTTTACACTGCATGGATCACCAGGGTGGTGGAATTCAGCATTTCTGTATGGTGCACTCAATGTCTTGTACTTGAGTCGGCAGTATAGGCTACTGCTCAAATGTTGTAATAGGCCTACATATTTCTTCTTTGCATGGTGTTTTATTGCAGGATTTGTTTTTTGGTTATTCATTGTCAAGATTTAACTGACGCTAGACTGCAATATTTTAGTATCCTAGCTAGGACGGTGGCACGTTTGTACACTTTCCCTCTGCGCGCTGTAAACAGGACACACGAAAGCAGCACAATTGAAGTTGAATTTACAGGCGCAAGCGCAATAGGCTTAATTAAATCAAGTATACTGAACCAACTACAATTGAGTTAGTTCATATAAAATAATAATAATATATGCCATTTAGCAGACGCTTTTATCCAAAGCGACTTACAGTCATGTGTGCATACATTCTACGTATGGGTGGTCCCGGGGATCGAACCCACTACCCTGGCGTTACAAGCGCCATGCTCTACCAACTGAGCTACAGAAGGACCACCATATAAGGAAATCAGTCAATTTAAATATATTAATTAGGCCATAATTTATTAATTAAGAGCGTGACTAAGAACCAGTCAGTATCTGTTGTGACCACCATTTACCACATACAGCGTGACAGGCTGTTGATTGTGGCCTGTGGAATGTTGTCCCACACTTCTTCAATGGCTGTCCAAAGTTGCAGGATATTAAAATACATTTTTCTATTTGGCACATGTGAAGATGAAATTGTTTTTTATATTTTCACCTTACAATGAAATGCTTACTTTGAGATATTGATGGGAACTGGAACACGCTGTTGTACACGTTGATCCAGAGCATCCCAAAAATGATCAATGGGTGACATGTCTGAGTATGCAGGCCATGGAAAAACTGGGGCATTTTCAGCTTCCAGGAATTGTGTATAGATCCATGCGACATGGAGCCGTGCATTACCATGCTGAAACGTGATAGCGGTGGATGAATGACATGCCAATGGGCCTCAGGATCTCATCATGGTATCTCTGTGCATTCAGGTTGCCATTGATAAAATGCTATTGTGTTCATTGTCTGTAGCTTATACCTGCCCATACCATAGCCCCACCGCCATGCCATTATGGGGCACTCGGTTCACAACGTTGACATCAGGAAACTGCTCGCCCACACGACACCATATGTGTTCTCTGCAGTTGTGAGGCCAGTTGGATGTACTGCCAAATTCTCTAAAATTACATTGGGTTTGGTTTATGGTAGAGAAATTAACATTAAATTCTCTGGCAACAGCTCTGGTTGACATTTCTGCAGTCAGTATGCCAATTGTACGCTCCCTCAACTTGAGACATTGGTGGCATTGTGTTGTGTGCTCATTTTTGTTATCTTTAATTTCATCCCATGAAACATGGGACCAACACTGTGTTGTGTTGATATTTTTGTTCAGCGTAGATGACTCCACTGTTAACTTATTTATACTCGCTTGTGTTTCGTATTTGGCCTGCGGGCCTTGTTTGACACGTGTGCTAGCCTACTAGCCACGTTATGACTGACTTGTGATCATTGCCTTTGCTAGTTTGATTGTAATTGACCTTCCCAGCCTTAGTTACGATCACCCGTTTTTGTTTAAAATATTGTGTAATTGAAACTGAAACAATGCATCCGAATGGGTGGAGGCAGCAAGCAATGTACCAGCCCAGCTGTGATTTACAACCTGATAGATTTCTTGGTAGTTAAAGAAATAATGCTGTTGGCGAATTATATAAATCATGCATTGTACTGAATCCATCTATTCTGCCAGCAATGCCTTACTGTATTTCATTGTATTTTGAGTCAAATGGAACCTATTTTTAAAACTTCTTATAAAATTTGTTTTGAACCATAAACTTGGAATTTAATATTTGTGACTTATTATTATTAATATCGACCAAAGTATACTGAACAAAAATATAAAAAACAATTTCAAAGATTTTACTGATTTACAGTTCATAGAAGGGAATTAGTCAATTGAAATTCATTAGGCCCTAATCTATGGATTTTACATGACTGGGCCTGGGAGGTCCCTTGGGAGCCAGGCCCACTCCCTTGGGAGCCAGGCCCACTCCCTTGGGAGCCAGGCCCACTCCCTTGGGAGCCAGGCCCACTCCCTTGGGAGCCAGGCCCACTCCCTTGGGAGCCAGGCCCACTCCCTTGGGAGCCAGGCCCACTCCCTTGGGAGCCAGGCCCACTCCCTTGGGAGCCAGGCCCACTCCCTTGGGAGCCAGGCCCAGTTTAGCAGAATGAGTTTTTCTCACAAAAGGTATTTATTACATAAATAAATACTCCTGAGCACCCCCATTCCCCTCCTCAGACGATCCTACAGGCGAAGAAGCAGGATATGTAGGTCCTAGGCTGGCGTGGTTACAGTTGAGGCAGGTTGGATGTACTGCCAAATTCTCTGAAACAACAGAAGTGGGTTATGGTAGAAAAATCACATTCTGTCAACAGCTCTGTTGGACATTCCTGCAGTCAGCATGCCAATTGCACACTTCCTCAACTTAATACATCTGTGGCTTTGTATTGTGTGACAAAACTACACATTTTAGTGGCCTTTTATTGTCCTCAGCACAAGGTGCACCTGTGTATTGATCATGCTGTTTAATTAGCTTCTTGATATGCCACACCTGTCAGGTGTCTGGATTATTTTGGCAAATTTAAATGCTCTCTAACAGGAATGTAAACAAATGTGTACTTTTTGTATGTATGGAACATTTTCTGGCATCTTTTCTTTCAGTTAATGAAAAATTGGACCAAGACTTTACATGTTGCATTTATATTTCTGTTCATTGTAGTTAAAATGCTGTCAGTTCCACTTTAAGTCAATGATTACAGAGGATTTGCTAAAATGAATGTCAGTGAGTGACATTTTCTAATCCCTATATCACACATCCATATATTTGATTTACTTACTTCTTGTGGTGATTCTGATATACAGTATACTTCCACTAGTTAGGAAAACATTTAATGGATGTTTTATTGACACATACACCAGATAGGTGCAGTGAATGTGGTGTTGTACAGCAGGGCTGCCCAACCCTCTTCCTGGAGCGCTACAGTCCTGTGGGTTTTCAGTTCAACCTTAATTTAACACACCTGATTCTATGATTAGCTGCTCAACAAGACCTTAACTAGTTGAATCAGAGATGCTAAATTTTGTTTGGACTGAATGCTTACAGGACAGTAGATCTCCAAGAAGAAGGTTGGGCAGCCCTGCTGTACATGGTCAGCCATTGCTCAAGGGCACACTACCAGATTTTTCACTGTCAGTTCGAGTATTTGAACCAACAACCTTTTTGTTTCTGGCCCAATGCACTAGCCACTAGGCTACCTGCCACCCTAATTAGTAATCACCTTCGGCAGGCAGTTTCGAAATTCTTGTCATCTCTGCACCACACCTCGGTCTGAGATTTAAATCGGTCTGAGATTAAGTTTAATCAGCGTAGCAACTAACTGTGTAAGATAATTATTGTGAGCCTTTTATTAATAATGAGGTTTCGTTATACATTACTGCATTGTAAGATTTACTATACTTTGCTTGTCAGCTTAACTATACGGGTGTAGTGACATCGGCATGCAATTGGGTTGTCTACATTTTGGTGCATTAACCTCTCGCTGACATCACCAACAACTGCACACTTGTGTTGACAGTAATTGTAGTGTGCGTTTTTGCCATTGACATCTGTGTTTAGCAGTGATGACAGAAGAGTTTGGACTAAAGGGCTCTTTGGAACGTAGCCTACATTTTGGCATTGCAAGTTTTGTCCGTTGTGGCAGTTAAGCATGTAGGGTAAACAATTTGAGCACCATGCACGCAGGGAAGGATCTGTTATCAATAACATCTTCACTTTTTTTCAGAGCATGTGTGTCCTTTGGACCACGTAATCGTTCAATAGGAGCGGCAGCCAAAGGCCAGGTAAGCTTAACCCTTATCGCTAATACAATTCAGTTATTAAAGTAAAGTAGTGTGTTTGATCATGGTATTTGTTTTGTTTTTGAAAGGTTGTAACAAATTGTAAGAACACTGTTCAAGGGTTCAAGCGATTCCATGGCAGGGCATTTTCAGACCCCTATGTCCAGTCAGCAAAATCTAGCCTGGTTTACGACCTGGCCCAGTTGCCTTCTGGGTCGACCGGGATCAAGGTAAATGATCAAAAGTGAAGTATACTTTCTGATTTAGCACTTGATCCATCATGGTGGTAGAGGCTGAACAGTTGAGATATTCAATCTTCAAGACGTTTGTACTTCATTACTATACTTTTTACTAGGTGATGTACATGGAGGAGGAGAAAGTCTTCAGCATTGAACAAGTCACTGCCATGCTGCTGACCAAACTGAAGGAGACTGCTGAGACCGCAATGAAGAAACCTGTGGCTGATTGTGTCATCTCTGTAAGCAGTTTTACTTCTACTTAGGCAAGGCCCAGAGATGTAAAGATACAGAGCAGTATTTTTTTGGTTAGCAAAATGTCATTAATACAGCGACGCCTATGCCCTATTGTAACTCCATATATTTTCTAAAGAGTAAATGTTTTATCACACAGTATAAGCAGTCAAGGATGATGTTTTTGTTAAGGGTCATAATTTTTCCTAAATGTGTTCCAGGTCCCCAGCTTCTACACTGACGCAGAGAGGAGGTCCGTTATAGATGCTGCTCAGATTGCTGGACTCAACTGCCTACGACTTATGAATGAGACCACTGCAGGTAATGCCATTACCATGCCAACACTGAGCAATGTTAACTCATGTAATCTTGGTCTGAACACATTTTTCTGTCTCTTTGATTCTTCCAGTTACACTGGCATATGGGATCTATAAACAAGATCTCCCTGCCCCTGAGGAAAAGCCAAGAAATGTGGTGTTTGTAGATTTGGGCCATTCTGGTTATCAGGTCTCCATCTGTGCCTTCAACAAAGGAAAGCTCAAAGTATGTTGTTTATATGTACAAAAAAATTTTTTTTTTATAGAATAAGGCATGGAATTAATGTTCTTTCTCTTTCAGATGCTAGCTTCTGCGTCTGACGCAGCATTGGGTGGCAAAGACTTTGACGAGGTGTTGGTGAACCATTTCTGTGAGGAGTTTGGCAAGAAGTACAAGCTGGATGTGAAAACCAAGCCCAGAGCCCTGGTTCGTCTCTACCAGGAGTGTGAGAAGCTCAAGAAGCTGATGAGCGCCAATTCCTCTGATCTGCCACTCAACATTGAGTGCTTCATGAATGACATTGACGTCACTGGGAAACTTAACAGGTTGGTGAAGCAAAATACAAGTCCTCTCACCCATCACAGTACCTCTATTACATTTAGGCCATCTGCAGTGGAAAAGCCAATTGTCAGGAAGTGTTTTCATTCGGTGCCTGTGTATCATCATGATGCAAGCAGCTGCATGTGTGTACGGTATCTATTAATATCCAATGACCACTGTTGCTCCAGAGGCCACTTTGAGGAGATGTGTGCAGGGCTTCTGGCCAAAGTGGAGGCTCCCCTGCGCAACGTCATGGAACAAGCCAGTGAGTAACTGTAGTAGTACTAATAGTAGCAGGAGTATCCCTCAGCAGAGCCTGTTCATGTTCTTGCTAACACCTGGGTGGGCTGTTTAATTTGACTGGTGTGTTCCATGCATTGTTCAGAGCTGAAGAAGGAAGACCTCTACGCTGTGGAAATCGTGGGCGGTGCCTCCAGGATCCCAGCCGTCAAAGAAAGAGTTTGCAAATTCTTTGGAAAAGAACTGAGCATGACTTTAAATGCAGACGAGGCTGTTGCAAGAGGATGTGCACTGCAGGTATCATGTCATGACTCACTGTCCCCAATGACCTTTTCAGCAAATGGGCATGCTGTTTTTAGCCTCTTACGGAACTGGTTGTTATCACTGTAGTTGTCAACCTGATTAGCACAAACTATTTGCAGTAAATAACCTTACTGTTGACATGCCATGAACTACTGTATACAGTTGTTAACCAGTTAGTAATGTAGCCCCCCTGAAATGTGTTATAATGCATGTGATTGATCTCCCCAGTGTGCTATCCTGTCCCCCGCCTTCAAAGTCAGAGAGTTTTCCATCACTGATGTTGTGCCCTATCCCATCTCATTGAAGTGGAACTCTGCTGCAGAGGAGGGGTTAAGGTGTGAACTCTCTTCTTTACATTTGACATAAGCTTATTTGACACTGATTGCACTGAATTCAGATCAGCAGTGACTCTCATAATCTTCTTGTCTCCTCCAATGTCAGTGATTGTGAGGTATTCCCAAAGAACCATGCAGCACCCTTCTCCAAAGTGTTGACGTTCTACCGGAGAGAGCCCTTCTCCTTGGAGGCCTATTACAACAACCCTAAAGAGCTGCCGTACCCGGACCCCTCAATAGGTACCCAAACAAACAGGCCTGAAACTCTAGACCCGTCTAATAAGCAATAGGCTTGCACATATTCAGTTAATTATTTACTTTGAATGGTTGTCTCTAAGGCCATGTTAATCAGTGTCTAATAATCCACTTGTGGACTCCTTAGGTCAGTTCATGGTCCAGAAAGTGGTTCCCCAGGCGAATGGTGAAAGTTCAAAGGTTAAGGTGAAAGTTAGGGTGAATGTCCACGGTGTCTTCAGCGTGTCCAGTGCCTCTCTAGTGGAGGTCCTGAAACCCACTGAGGGAGAGGAGCCCATGGAGACAGACCTTGCGGGGAAGGAAGACGAGGTTTGTGTGCTTTGTTTTGGCGCGGCTTTCACAAGCCTATAATCTACCCACACCCAGTTCATTGGAAAATTATCAGCCCAAACATATTTAGTAAAATGGCAGGTAATTCAGCTGTCATGTCTGAACAAGTTAGATCTGTTCCAGGACAGATGTGTCCATTTTCTATTCCCTGTGGGAGTTTTTTCTTTCACAATGATGACTTTCTCCGATGTGTGATCTGTGCACTGTGATGCCAAGCTAACTCGTGGTGGTGTTAACTCCACATTAATGGCTAATCGAATGTTTCTCATCTCATCAGAGTAAGATGCAGACTGACCAAGATGACCAGAAAGCCCAAGGTGATGGACAGAAAGACAATGCTGACAAGAAGTCTGAGACTGAGGAAATGGAGGTAGCTAACGGACTGCGTATTTCCTTTGCTATACAGTGTGATAACATATTTTTCTACCACTGACATTCTGAGGGGATGCTTTTTGTCTAGATGTATTAATGATTTTAATTTTAAATATAACCTTTATTTAACTAGGGAAGCCAGTTAAGAACAAATTCATATTTACAATGACTGCCTACACGGCCAAACCTGGACGACGCTGGTCCAATTGTGCGCTGCCCTATGGGACTCCTAATCACAGCCGGTTGTGATAGTCTGGATTCGAACCAGGGTGTCTGTAGTGACACCTCTAGCACTGCGATGCAGTACCTTAGACCGCTGCGGCACTCGGGAGCCCATGATATAGCCTTATTTATGGGACCAGTCAGTGCACATTTATCTAAAAGGTGTATTTTTATTTATTTTTATCTTAGACATCAGAGGATGGAAAAGAGAAGAATCTAGCTTCATCAGCAAAGAAACCGAAAGTGAAAACGAAGACTGTCGAGCTCCCAATAGAAAACAGCATGCGCTGGCAACTAACCAACGACACGGTCAATCTGTTTGTGGAGAATGAGGTAATATTGTAGGATATCATGGCAACTTGTCCCATCATGAATGAATTTTAATTAGCTGAAAACCTGTATTGACATGTATGTAGTTTTACAAGCATAACCTTGACACTTTATTGTAAATCGTAAGGCTAGTGTACAGTATTTTTGTGTGACTCAAACTGAAGGTTAATGACTTGCTTGAGCATGTCAATCTTTATCTACAGCAAGGCTGTGATGGGAAGGAAAGTAACAAATATAAAAACATGTATTTGATGTGTCCATCTCAGGGTAAGATGATTATGCAGGACAAGCTGGAGAAGGAGCGGAACGATGCCAAGAACAACGTAGAAGAGTACGTTTATGATATGAGAGACAAACTGCATGGATTGTTGGAGAAGTTTGTCAGTGAATCTGTGAGTATATTGCCACTATATAACCTTACACGCATTGAAGCAAATGATGTGAAGTTATTAAAGTTAATGTTTTCCAAATGCAGGACAGAGACACCTTTTCGTTAAGACTTGAGGACACCGAGAACTGGTTGTATGAAGACGGCGAGGACCAACAGAAACAAGTGTACATCGACAAACTGGCTGAATTAAAGGTAACATTGTCGGTCAATTCATGTCTCTGGTTTTAGCATAGGATAGATTGTGTCAGGTGACTGAACTGAATGACCCTTCTTCAGAAACTTGGGCAGCCCATCCGGGAAAGATACAATGAGGCTGAGGAAAGGCCAAAAGCATTCGATGAACTTGGAAAGCATATCCAACAGTTCATGAAGATTGTAGAAGCTTACAAAACAAAGGTAATTTATAAGATTATTATTGCATAGTTGTGCACATAGTTTTATCAACCTTGAGCTACTGGACATCTAATGATATCTCAATGTCTCCCAGCACTGAAATGTTCCTTATGACTGTCTTGACACCCAGGAGGAGCAGTATGAGCATTTGGATGAGTTGGAGATGTTGAAGGTGGATAAGCAGGTGAACGACGCCATGATCTGGATGAACAGCAAAATGAACGCGCAGAGCAAACACAATCTTACCCAGGAGCCTGCTGTCAAAGTCAGAGAGATTCAGGCAAAAACAAAGGTAAGTGCTAATAATTGGTTTGCATAGTCTTTCCAATAACTGTTTTGCCTGGTCAGGTCACATGGTCAAGGAAAACTCCTGGTCCTAAAATGACATATGTTCATCCAAATGTAAAAATGTCCCAGATGTCTAACTATGATATCCTCTCTCCATCTTTGTAGGAGCTTGACTCTGCTTGCAACCCAATTGTGTCAAAGCCCAAACCTAAAGTGGAGGTCCCCAAGGATGAGAAGGCAGAGCAGAATGGGCCAGTAAATGGACAGGAGGGCACAGAGGCCCAGCCGGGCAGCCCAGAGAAGGGTGCAGCAGGGGGCACGGTGGCTCCTGAATCTGCAGAGGGCAATAAACAGCCTGAGATGGACATTGACTAACTGCTGCAGCTGCCTCTCTAACCCCTCTGACATCTTGCTGATGGCCTCTCTTTTGATTACACAATTGGACTATTCCTTTAAATACTCTGTCTGCCTTCTTGGCATGTAACACTTTACCTGTTGATATACAATGATAGTGTATTGATCAGGCTGTTTGACATAAAATACTGTAAGGCTGCAGGATGGAAATTTGTTTTCTTTGTTTTGCTTCAATGGCCATTTTGTAAGGAATGTTCAGCCCACTTCCACTGAGAATGTCATATTAAGAGGTGGTATGCAGAGGAAAGTAGTAAAGACGTTTGATGAAATTAACTATTATTGATTGGGGGTAGAGGTTCAAGCTTAGCATCATCATTATTCCCCATTGGATATGACTTACTGTGCATTTGTTTCACTTAAATCTTGCAGCTGTTGGATAAATCGATAGGACACCCTGCTGGGGAGAGATTGGATGGAATAAAGGTTAATGTAATTCAGAGATGGGTATTATAGAGGCACCAATTATCTGTCCACTATATTCAATTAGATTTGAGTTACTGTCATGCAGTATTTTTTAATGTAAGACTGTCTCTTTAAAAGCAATGGTCTGTGAGTTGTTCTCTGGTATAGACTTTTTTGTTTTTCTATTCTACAACAGTGTGGATGTGTGGGGAAGACCAGTTTGGTGCTGTTACCACTAAACCAAAAGCAAAATAAATACATGTTGGTGTCTGAGAATTATGTGAAAGATCGCTGAAAGGTTATTTGAAAATGCAATGCGGAGCGTGTTGATTTTTGACCTTGAATTCAGCAAGAGGGAAAAAACTCCATACAATTTTCTGGTCTGTCATGCAAAGCTTGTATAACACAATGTTTAGATGGTATACTTTCATAATCACATTGTATGAAAGATTAAATCATTTAAAGGTCTGTGGAGGTTTTGATGGAACAATGCATTATTTTTTGACCAACCCTCCATAAACAAAACCTACGGTGTGCAGAGAGAGTGAGACCTCACTTCAAGGTCTCAGAGCAAGTGACGTCACCGATTGAAACGCTATTTAGCGCGCACCACCGCTAACTAAACTAGCGTTTCACATCCATTACACAAGCTTCTCAAAGGCACTTCCTCCCTTTTTTCTTTCTGTTCCAACCACCATGACCTACACCAACATCACCAGTAGTATTCTGGTTGTGCTTTGGTTAAGGCTGTACTCTACAGCTCTCACAATATTCTGGGTTTCTGAGACTAGTCAAATCTAAGTTTATTGGTTGGGTACAGATTTTCTGATCACAGGTGCAGTGAAATGCTTGTTTTTAGCTCCAATGGTGCAGTCTGACTGCTTACTGTCTTGTAGTTTCCCTTATATATTGAATAACCATCCTATGATGGCCAGTCAAAAAAAGCTTTATCACTACATCAAGATAATTCCACTCATTTCCCAAAACTCTTTCCCCACAGGAGGACCCGCAGAGCCGGAGCAATTATAAGCAAGCTCACCAGTAAAGTGTGGACCTACGGAAAGAGGCATTGCATTACAGCAACACTTTCAACAATATTTATTAATGGATCATCTTTCTGCAAGTCTCTGCTGGGGGAGATTTTCAGATTACATTTACATTTAAGTCTGCTAAATGACTTAAATGTAAATGTAATCTGAAAATCTCCCCCAGCAGAGACTTGCAGAAAGATGATCCATTAATAAATGTTGTTGAAAGTGTTGCTGTAATGCAATGCCTCTTTCCGTAGGTCCACACTTTACTGGTGAGCTTGCTTATAATTGCTCCGGCTCTGCGGGTGGGAGGAAGGCTATCATCTATTATTGGTGCTTTCATGACAACTGGAGAACTTGGAGGAAAAACAAGGTCAAATCTCGATGTCAGTGATCTTCAGTTCAGAAAGTCGGAGCTCTAGAAAGATGCCCAAATTTACAAGTTGGATGACCGTTCAAAACGATTTTCCCAGTTTAGAATGTACTGAATTCGTAAGTCGGACATTTCCTAGTTGTTTTGAATGCGGCATAGAGCTAGATATATTACATTAAATGAGATAGGAATACCCTTGGGAAATTAATGGAGAACGTGTTTACACCTCACACACGCAGTAGACTGTCGACCAATCGCGTCCACGTTGGCATGCAGCTGCTAAAGTAATCGTTATGCAGTCCCTTTTAAAAGTCAAGAGTATGAGTCAAGAAACCTGCCTATTTTCCTCTAAAGTACCCAATGTCACGATTCCAAAACTATACGATATTACAGAGAACAACTTATCTATCTCGGAATATATTTGTATTATTGTTCTTGTTGACGAAGTTGTTTTTTTGGAGCTAGCGCCCAATTTATGGAGTCATTTTCACGCCATATGTACAAAATTCCAAATAAAATAAATCGTGAACATGAAAAGTTGAGAATGTAAACACATTTTCGAGGACGGGTGAAATAATGGATGTTGAAATCAAAATAGAAATGTAAACTAACATAAGACATCAAAACTCTATTAAATTATTTAAAGTCGTTGCCAGCCTGTAGTTAGCCACTGCCAGCCATAGGGTTGTCCATGTTTTTATTAAACCAGGTCACTTCGAAATAAGCCATTTTGATTTTAGACCCATCACTAATGTATCCAGTTAGCTAGCTAGGTAACGTTAAATGTATCCACCATGACGACACTAAAATCATGAGATTGAAATCACATTTCGCCCTTTACGGACAGCTACTTGGTTTACAGAAAGCATACTTTCAAACTAGTCATATCTGAATTACCCTTAGAAAAATGTTCTGGACTAGCTGGCTATTTAAGCTAGAGACATTCCAATTTGGTCAAGTATGGTCATGCATTTCCCCATATATCCAGCTGATGTTCACAGCAGAGTATTCAGAGGTGGTTTTGGCCTCATCTCTGTGCTGACCCAGACTATGAATAAGTGTCAGAGTCCAGTGCCACTGCATCAGCAAGCACAGGTACATCAATTGCATGGTTCAGGGGCATCATCAGCTGACAGAGGTGCAGGGACAAACCCAGAGATAGCTGCATTCCTCCAGTAACCAGGATGGCCAGGTGCATATCAATGGTCCTAGAATACAGGAAATGTGTACTTTTGCTGTCTATACTCAACCCATCATAGGGTCTACCCTATTTTGATGATTAATAAATTCAGCCAATCTGTAAATGATGCATTACTTTTCTCATCATGTCTCACGCACTCACACTTTTTTCACATGTTACACATGCAACATTGTTATTTTGGTACTTTACACATTTGCAGACACAAAATAAGATTAATAGACATGCTCTCTCTGATACATAGTGATACACACTTAAATCTCTCTCTTTCTGATAGTGACACCCTATCTTGTATGCCTCTTCCACCTCACTACACCGTTTCTCATTACAATTCTTAAATTAAATAAACTCAAACATAGCCTTATCAATGTGAATTCTCACTTTTGCTTGAAGGTCCTTTCTGAACCTCTTCTGGAGGCAGGCTGCCATTGAAAAAAGAAAAATGAACCCTTCTTCTAGAACACCAGGCAAGAATACAAAGGCCTGAAAACCTTTTATTCAGTCTACGGCTTCCTGGAAATCTGTCAGAAGCAGACAAATCTCTGCAAGAGTCTGTCCCTGGGGGAAGATTGCAGTTAATTAATGTTTTATTACTAGTTGTGTTGTATGAGTCAGATTTATTTATACATTTCATTTATCCTTCTCCAGTCCAATGCTGACACTGTAGTCGGCCTCATCGCTTCTGAAATGAGCGGGAGAGGAACCTTCAGGGCTGCCATACTTGTGTTCCCACATGTACTTACTGTATTGATTTGTTGTTAATTTAAAAAAATAGAATATATTTATATATATTTATATAATTTTAAAAATAGCATAGGCAAAATGTATTCAATAGGATTGGTTGCTGGGAAAGTTGAACCGAAAACGATTTTTGCATTCGTTTTCAAATATTTTTTAAAATCAATTGTCATAGTGTTTTTCTCTCGCTTTAAAATTATTTGCTTACGAGTTTTTTGTTTTTGCTTTTGAAGTTTTATTTTTGTTTACAATTCTATACATTTTGCCTTCAATTATTTGCTTTTTTGAGTTCAACATCCATTATTTCACCCGTCCTCGAAAATATAATATTTACATTCTCAGCTTTATTTTCATGTTCACGATTTATTTTATTTTGAATTCAATACATATGGCGTGAAATTGACCCCATACCAATTGATTCCCATTCACTCCTTGACAGCGCTCCTTGTTCCAGTATCGCCCAGAATGCACCCCGCGGTCCTTTGACGACACGTCGACAACGTACGCAATGAGCGTTAATACGATTCCAATTGAGTTTTCCATCTCCTGTGATCTACTGCTTGGATTCTTTACCTACAATAGAAAAAAAGCTGAAACATTTTTATGTAATTCATTTCATTATTCTGTTGGACAAATTTCATATTCACAAATGTAAATTTACAAACAAGATACCACGTTTTCTTACCTTACAAAAATAAATTGAACTGTAAGACACTTTAAGACAATTAAATACTCTACTAACAAAAAAGCTGTTCGAATTTCAAGTGTATGTATGTCCCTTAAGGTCCTTGTGTAATGTATATTATTTATATATACTTGTGTTCCCACATGTACTTCCTGTATTGATGTTAATACAAAATATGTTTTCTTCGTTAAACCTCAGTGGCCATCCAAAAACGGGGTTTCCTCTAGATAACCCAGCCACAAAGACAAATATTGTAAACATTTATGAAAACAAAAATGTTAGCAGTGTGGTTAAGGTTTCGTTTAAATTTTAAGAAGATAAATTGTAGAAATAGGCGGAGTTTATGACTTTGTGGCTGTGTTAACTAGTGAAAACCAAAACGTAATTTGTGGTGGCTGAAGTAAAAGGTAAATAACACAACATGATCTAAGAAAATGATAGCTAGTTGTGATAGTCATTTTATATATCTCGGCCAGTGACTGATTAGTCGTGATAGATATATTATTATTAAAGAGGCACTTAGCTAAAGTTAGCTAACGTTACGTTAACGTCGTCAGCCCTTGAGATCAGGGCCTAGCTAGATTTGTTACATAGTCACTTTAGACTGGTTCTCTAGTTGAAACCAAAAAACGTTAGCTAGGTAACTGTTAGCTAGCTAACGTTAGACGACTCTAATCAGCCTGCTAGCTAGCTAACTTACCTAATACCCATGTATTATTATTATAATGATGCTGCTCTATCCCGAAACGTTGTAAGAGCTCGTTTATTTAACCTTGTTACCTCTCACTTTATCTGTAATGCTGAGTTCATTTGTTGGTGCTATACTTCTCTGTATTATTGAAGCAATACTTAGCTAGCTATTTGGCAAAAACATTGCCAATATACTACCAATCAAAATGAGATTGCCTATCACGCAGAGCCTCACATGTTTTACTATTGTTGCCGCACAGGAATGTAAATGTCGGAGGACCAGGAAGCCCAGGAGGATGAGTTGCTTGCTCTAGCGAGTATTTACGATGAAGAGGAGTTTCACAGAGCCAAATCTGCACAGGGCGGTGAGATACAACTATGCCTTGAACTTCCTCCTAGTTTCAAGTTGATAGTCGACGGTAAGGCTGTTTACCTTCCTCTCCATTAATACTGAGTGTCCCTTTAAAATGAATCAACTGTCAATCAGCATTAAAACCTGAACAATCAAATGTGTTGTATGTTTCTGGCAGGAAACAAGCAGACCGAATATGACATATCTTTCCTACCTCCTCTGGTGCTTAACTTTGAACTTCCTGCTGACTACCCTTCTTCCTCATCTCCGGTCTATACACTAAGTTCCAAATGGCTGTCAAGGGACCAGGTGAGGTAGACCCATCAACATGACAAGAAATCACATAACATGTTTCAACAATATTCCCCTTGTCCTCTAGCATGGAAACCCAACTTTGAATTTCATTGAATTCTACGTTGGGCATAAATTAGTGTTTTGGATAAGGAACGATGTCCCTCACATGACCTCTACAAGCCAGAATGTTGAATCTAATTATATTTTAACTTACTTTACCTGTTGAAGGTAGTAAAGTCAGACAATATATCTTCAGGGAAAGTATGATTGCATCAACTTTTCAAGGCGCTGGTAGTACATTCAGGTTTCTATTATGTGAAGCATGCGCACGAGATGCATGCATACTTGCCAAGCTCGTGTACGTATTTACATGCTTCTATGCATGCTTCAGGTGATAAAAATCGAAAAGCACTTACCAGTGCTTTGAAAAGTTTATATAATTATACTTTCCTGTGGATATATTCTCACATTCCTACCTGCAAAAGGACCAACCGCACAGACAACAGGTAAAGTAAGTTAAAATATAATTTTATTCAACATTCTGGTTTGTAGACATCGTGAGAGGAAACCTTCCTGATCCAAACTCTCACTCATGCCCGATGTAGAATTCAACGTTGGGTCTACAGGCTCCTCACCAACCCTTCTCTTTCTCCCCCTCAGATGACTTCTCTATGCAAGCGCCTGGATGGGCTGTGTGAGGAGAACCAGGGCTGTGTTGTTCTCTTCACATGGATCCAGTTCCTTAAAGAGGAGGCCTTTGCCTTCCTCGACGTCAAGTCTCCCCTGGAGGTGGTCAAGGGGGGCAACGCTCCGGTGGAATGGAAGAGGAGTGAGGCTGGTGTGAAGCGGGCGGGGAGTCTTACCGGGGAGAAGGATAAACTGGAGCCCCTGCTGGAGCTGGACCCCCGTGCTATCCTGGTGGTTGACCCCCGTACTGATATCCTACCTCAGCTCCTGGACTTTGATGAAGCTCAGCGGCAGAAGGTGTTTGACGCCAAGGCGTTCTGCTGTGGTATCTGCTTCATGGAGAAGCTGGGCTCGGGCTGCCTGTGCTTTAAGGAATGCCAGCATGTGTACTGCAAGACCTGCATGACGGAATACTTCCAGATTCAGATCCGCGACGGCAACGTTCAGTGCCTTAACTGCCCCGAGCCCAAGTGCACCTCCTTGGCTACACCCTCACAGGTAACTTTGACTCTTGTGACATTAATGAGCTCTTGTGACAATCTTATGAGCACTGACTAATGCACTGCCCCTTTTATAGGTCAAGCTCCTTGTCGGGGAGGAGTTGTTTGCGCGTTATGACCGCCTTCTGCTTCAGTCCAGCCTGGATCTGATGGCTGACGTGGTGTACTGCCCTCGCCAGTCCTGCTGCCAGGCTGTGATGGTGGAGCCAGACACCACCATGGGCATTTGCCCTGCCTGCCAGTACGCCTTCTGCACCCTCTGCAAACGGGGATACCACGGCCTGTCCCACTGCAAGGTCACAGCAGGTAAAGGAAATAGTTTACATTGTATTACATAGTTTCTATAGTATATTACCTGACAAGTAATGGTCTCTACCTCCTGCCTTGTAGATGAGCTGCGAGGCCTGCGGGATGAGTATATATCTGCCAGTGCTGAGGGGAAGAAGTTCATGGAGCAGCGCTTTGGGAAGCGGGTCATCCAGCGTGCTGTGGAGGAATCCTTCAGCAGGGATTGGCTTAATGAGAACTGTAAAGGCTGCCCTCGCTGTGGCACTAATATACAGGTATGTTGCTCTCGGCACTACACAGCTTTATAACTAGTTAGTATGCATATGTTTTGCTGCTCCTACATGATTTTAATCTATCATCTTCTCTGTTCTGTCTTTATGTGTAGAAGGTTGATGGCTGCAACAAGATGACTTGCACCTCGTGTAAGCAGTACTTCTGCTGGCTGTGTCTGGGCCAGCTCACACGTGTCAACCCCTACAGCCACTTCAACAACCCCTCCTCGCCTTGCTTCAACCAGTGAGTGGCTTTGCTATGTCTGACAATTGGCTCTGTGTCCTTTTGAGGTGTAGGATACGGAAGGATTATGCACAAAGGGGGGGAATTCAGACGCGAGTTACATATGCATCAATTTAAATTTCACTTTTCTCTCTATGCATATTCTGAACTTGAATTTAAGCATGGGGAAATTACCAGTGCCAGCAAGGTAAGCGTTTCGGGTGGAGATCAAAGAAACAGGTGTGGCAGAGGTGTGTCTACAGATGCATCCTATTCTAACCTCGACTTAATTCCCTAATATTTCCACCACTTTTTTATGCACGAGGAAACTGTGAATTCAGTTGAGTTAACCTGCCGGTTCCAGGTGGAAAAAGCATCTACTTAATTTTTTCCAATACACAGTTCCATGATCAGTGCAGGCAACAAGGGTATATATTTTTACACTATTCTACATATTATAATTATATTGTAGGCAACACTACTTCCAACGTTACCATTGATGAACTTAATGTGTCAATTTTCAGAATGAATCAAACCACCTTTTTTTTGTTCGTGCGGAAAAGGAGTGGTGCAGCGCCCTAAGGCACTGCATTGCAGTCCTTGAGGCGTCACTACAGACCCGGGTTCGATCCCAGGCTGTATCACAACTGGCTGTGATCAGGGGGGGGGCTTTACTTGGCTCATCGCACTCTCGTGACTCCAAATCCATATGTATATATTTTTTATTTAACTAGGAATGTCAGTTAAGAACAAATTCTTATTTACAATGACTGCCTTCCCCCGGGCCAAACCCTGACGACGCACGCTGGGGCAGGTAGCCTAGTGGTTAGAGCATTGGACCAGTAACCGAAAGCTTGCTAGATCGAATCCCTGAGCTGACAGTTAACCCACTGTTCCCCGGGCGCCGAAGACATGGATGTCGATTATGGCAGCCCCCTGCAACTCTCTGATTCAGAGGGGTTGGGTTAAGTGCGGAAGACACATTTCATTTGAATGCATTCAGCTGTACAACTGACTAGGTATCCCCCTTTCTCTTTCCAATTGTGCACCGCCCTATGGGACTGCCTATCACGGCCGAATGTGATACAGCCTGTAATCGAACCAGGGACTGTTGTGACGCCTTAGACCGCTGCGCCACTCGGGAGCACTTATGTAATATTTTTGTTGTTGTTTTTAAATCTATCCATGGGTTCTGAAACGGAGACAAATGTGCATATGTTTTCATGGCTATCTTTGTATATTCTGACCGCGTTCTCCATACATTCAAGTCTTGGGCCAATCAAATTAAATGAACACCGTATTTAAAGGGATTGCTTTAGATACATTAACAGAAACGAATTGAACAAAAACTCACTGAACAAATTGTGTTTTCTGGGGTTGAATTAAAGGTATTTAGTGCGCGCAAGGGAACCACGCCCGCAAACCTCGTTATGCACCTCCATAAGGTCATTCTAAATACCAACTACTGAAGTGCGTACGAAAGGCGTACATCTCCAAAGTCTGAATCGGCCCCATAGAATGTCTATCTAACCTTTTTTTTTATTGTCTTCTTAATTAATGAGTAAAAATGACTAATATCTTGTGTTTCTTTGTTGTTATTTTATAGGCTGTTCCAGGGTGTGGATATTGATGAAGATGATGCCTTTTGGAGTGATGAAGAGGACTGATGTGCAATACCTCCCATGCGTGCTTCATTTGTATGCACTTTAACCGCCCATGGATTTAGCCAATACAATTTCTCACCATCATTGATCAGGCATTTACTTACCCAAAATATATCAGTCATTTCTGATGGTTGAATGGCTAGCGGAGAGCAATTCCAGTTAGAAGTAGGCACATTACCTTATTCCAAACAGCAGTCAAATACTCAGGGCCAGTATTTTTCTGAAAGAATACTCGTGAAGAGAGTGTGAGCGAGTGTACCAAAAACAAATGGGTTACAGTGTGTTTAGATGATTTGAACAGATAACATTGGTGTGTTTTATCAATCTCAATATGAAAAGGAAATTCAGGGATCCGGGGTTGAAATCTTTCAATCAAGAACAGAGGACAACATTTTGGGATAATGTTTGTACAATTTAATGTCTGTCCTTTAGAACCACTTTAATCATGATGAGTTAACTCTCTGTATACCCGGATACCATCCAAACCATGAGCTCACAGCTTAATGTAAAAAAAAAAAGAAGAAAAAAAAAGGGGTGAATAAAGCTTTGCCAAATGTGACATTCATCCAATGGCCACCAAGAAATGATTTTTAGACACACTATTGTCCTTTTTTGTATGTTTTTGTTCCTTTTTCACCAAAAGGTACACTTTATTTATCATGTAACATGATTTGTTTGAATGGGACACACTCAGGAGGAGGCTGGTGGGAGGGGTTATAGGATTATGGGCTCATTGTAATGGCTGGAATGGAATTAATACAACATGGGTTGATACATGGTTTCCATATGTTTCATACAATTCCATTTACTCCATTCCAGCTATTACGATGTGCCCGTCCTCCTATTGCTCCTCCCACCAGCCTCCTCTGACGCACACTGTTGATTAGGTTAAATATTGCATTCTTTCAGTACAAAGGATATGTCCGTAACCACCCTGACATTTGCTAGTTACTACCTACTCACATTATGATCTTCATTGAAACTTTTCAGAAAGTGAGGCTAATTTGGAAATGGACATCAATGTAAATCACATTCAAAATACATGTCCTGCTCTCAAAATAGTTATATTGTGCTTTCACTTTAATCTGTTAATGTTGAAGGGGGACAGTCTTTGATATTTGCAGTAGTCCTGAATTTAAAAAGTGTTGTAATAACCATAAACATACATAAATAACCATTTGGTTTTAGTGCTCATTCCCATGTTGGGGGTTTTAGGACATTCTTCATGTGTTCCTTTTCTCAATACATGTTATATGAAGTTACTCAGAAATGTACTCCCTTGTTTATTTTGTCACACTGTATTAAGAGTGAACATGTGAAAACAGAATCACTTCCATTCCTATACTTGCAAAAGTGATTGTACCTTGATACCGCTGCATGCAATTATAGTTCCTTATATCTTGTCCCATAGTCGCACTCATCTGCTGGTAGAAATTCTGCCTTTTGGCATTGTTTTAATCAAAGTACTTACTCTTTTTAGTTATATTGCCTCCCTTGTAAGTTCACTGTTGGCTTTGCTGAAAAGCTGACTGCTGAGTTAGTGATGAGATGAGACCCTTCCGAAGGACGCAACCTTTCCAACGAGAACATACAATGCCTTTTCCTTCCACAAGCGTGTGCAAGGGCTGTGCTGTCATTGTCTTTAACACAGAAGGCATTGCTGAGTCAAACAGGTGGCAGAGGAAACCAAGAATGATTGTTGGTCCAAAATTACTGAACTAACATGAGGTGTTAGACATGTTGCTGATTATGGTTACATTATGAAATCAAATGGGGCGGCAAGGTAGCCTAGTGGTTAGAACGTTGGACTAGTAACCGAAAGGTTGCAAGTTCAAATCCCCGAGCTGACAAGGTACAAATCTGTCATTCTGCCCCTGAACAGGCAGTTAACCCACTGTTCCTAGGCCGTCATTGAAAATAAGAATTTGTTCTTAACTGACTTGCCTAGTAAAATAAAGGTAAAATAAAAATAAATAAAAATGTTCTGACTTCGATTAAACCCTGATCACTTAATCAGCCTTTCTTTTATTGAAGTCAACCTTCGATTTTAGAATGCAAACATATTTAAATTTCCTGTCATGAGTTTAACAGATGTGTATTAAAACATGTTTTGGATTTATGCCACTCATCTACAAAATGTTTGAGAATTGAGAGCATTGTTGTAACTGTGTGTCATGATATTACAGACACAGACTACAATGTAACTGTTGTCTTTGATTCAACTGGCCCCTTTAATCCGCCCTTCAGCAGGAACACAGCTTCCCTGGTCTCCATACCTATCAAGGGACCTTATATATTACACACAATAGTTGATCTTATTTATACACACTATTACCATGTGTTTCCACTTGGGAAGGGGACAGGGTGATGGAGGGACAGGACACAGAGACAGGAGAAGAACAAAGCAGTACTAAAGAAACAAAGAGAGTCCATGTTGTAGCAAGTGATTCAAAAGCCATCAGTACAACACAGTTGAATCCCTTTGGCTAAAGTTGCTGACAGTGGATAACCCTTTAAAATGGCCCCTGTCATGCCTCGTGGTATAGGAGCGCCCCCCCAGCATGTTAGTAAAGATTTGTGCTTTCAAGCGGGCCAGTTCCACACGCACAAATTCGGCCACAGGACTGAATCCCCTGAGCTGCCCCAAACCCACTGACCACTTCTCTTTATACGCCGGTGAGCAGGCCAAAGCTGAACAAGGTCAGTAATATAGGATGAGTAGCTTGCGTCGATGGCGAGATATTGATTAGATGATAGTGTCAATCAAAACCTGAACGTTGAACTAAAACTGTTGATGTAATCATTTTAGCTTGAAATTGGCCCTTTATTTGGTGTGTTGATGATCAGTTCACTGAATTATTCAGTGATAACATGTCTGGAAATGTATTATTTAGTTAATTGTCATACACTTAATCTGTTTACCTTGATGAACACAGAATTATTTTTCTCTGTGATAACTTGATTGACCAATAAATGTGTTAATTCAATTTTATGGAGGGTATAAAAAAAAGATTAGGATATTTACCACACTTAGTAGGCCTATGTGTAATTCATACATTGAGAAGATGTATAATGTACAGATGTTGGAATGCAGGATTGACGAACACCATTCAGAGTTGTATAGCAATGTAAGCATAGGAGTCACTGTACATGATGTGATATTTCTTCACACCAGAGGAACCTGACCCAGTCTGCTGTAGCCTGCAGAGTACAGAGGGACCAACCAGTCACATCATGATTGAAGCTGACCGAGAGCTATCAGCCATGGTGCAAGATATATGGGATAAAGATGTCAACAGACTGAAACCAGGGACAGACTACCGGATCTCTCTGCAGGTAGCAAAACTGAAAACGATCCAAATGGCACTACTATATGTGGATGTTTAAATATATATATATATATATATATATATATTATATATATATATTATATATATATTTATATATATATATACACATCATTCCCGTGACAAATTGTACAGAGGCGTTTTACTCCAAATGAACTAATGGATGTTTTTGCACAACATCCTGAGGCCACGAGCATTGTTTGATGAGGAAGGTCAGAGCACATTGAACAAATCTAGACCTCTAAAATGCTCTAGATTGTTGCTCTGTGGTGTCTTTCTGAAGGACACAATAGCATGTTAGACACTGTGCCACAGACAGAGAGCTGCCACAGACAGACAGAGAGAGAGAATGCAAGTCAAGTGAAAACATGCTGCTGTTGTTAGAATTTCCTGCCTCTCATAAACAAAACACCGGAGTTGCAGCTTTATAGGGCACTGGGTCATGTTTCTTTTCCATCAAGGGGTTACAATGTAAAATATATATATATTTATTACTCGATCATTGGTGGGAGTGCTTAGACATTTGGAATACTGTATGTAACTGATTTGCTCTTCCTCCTCTGCTGTGCTTTGTGCAGGGGAAAGCTGGGCCTGTGAATGCTGACATGAATGATGACATGAATGATGACAATGATGGAGCCGGATATCCTCTGTTCTCATTTGTCGATGAGCGCATTTTCAAAAAGGAGTCTTTCTTAGGTAAGGGCCTGACGTGTGAGGGTTAGAGCTTTGGGATCAACTTTTGCCTTCAACCATGCAGTTTCCTGTGTGTTATCATTATTTTCCTTTTGAAATTCTGCCATATTTGCAATGTATTACATAAGCAGAGAGTAGCAGGAGTAGGAGTGTAATTGAACAAAGTGGTGATTTTAGCATGAAAATCTTGGTGAAGCAAACTCAATTTTTTTTTACTGCATGCCAGCAAAGCCACAACACTAAACAATACATTAATTGCACTATAACAGTGACAAGCGGTGCCCACAAACTGTTAGGGCCTACATAAACCTGTCCCAACAGCAGAGCTTTCTTTCCAATACCAAGGAGTGAATCCTTACCACTGCTACACCTGGCTATTGGCATAGCCTTGTCTGGCAGCGAAACAGTTAGTTTTGCCTTGTTTACTGCATAGGATAAATAAAGGGGACATATAAGCAAACAATGAAAGCTCTTACAATATTCAATTATGATATTTCTCTAAAATAGGCTACACGTGCAACACCAAGTCAGAACAGTAGGCAAAGTTATGAGGGGGAAAGGGACAACATTATTAGGGTGAGGCACATGGGCCACTAACAGTTTACTACACAACATACACCTAGTATTACTTTCTTAGCTACAGTATACAGCGGGGCAAAAAAAGTATTTAGTCAGCCACCAATTGTGAAAGTTCTCTCACTTAAAAAGATGAGAGAGGCCTGTCATTTTCATCGTAGGTACACTTCAACTATGACAGACAAAATGCAAAAAAAAAAAAATCCAGAAAATCACATTGTAGGATTTTAAATGAATTTATTTGCAAATTATGGTGGAAAATAAGTATTTGGTCAATAACAAAAGTTTATCTCAATACTTTGTTGTATACCCTTTGTTGGCAATGACCGAGGTCAAACGTTTTCTGTAAGTCTTCACAAGGTTTTCACACACTGTTGCTGGTATTTTGGCCCATTCCTCCATGCAGATTTACTCTAGAGCAGTGATGTTTTGGGGCTGTTGCTGGACAACATGGACTTTCAACTCCCTCCAAAGATTTTCTATGGGGTAGAGATCTGGAGACTGGCCAGGCCACTCCAGGACCTTGAAATGCTTCTGATTGTTCAAAACATATTTCACCAGTCAGAGCTAGTTTTTTTCAGAGTTTCCAGTTGTCTTGAACTCACTGAAGTCCGATATTTCTGAGTTTCCAGTTGTTTTGGACGCGGTAGAAGTCACCTGGATTAACAGCATGTCTACTGTATTCAACATTTTCTGGCCCATGGTGTTGAATGTGAATGTTTATCCTTTTAAGCTTGGAAAAGAGACCCTTAAACCCAGACTTGGACCACAAACCCTCTCCACTGAATAGAAGGCTAGTGATTGCTTTGCAACGCTTGCAGTTAGCCACCGATTCCTTCCAAAACACTCAATGTTGGATTTGCAATTTCTGACTTGTTGTATAATGTTTATTTCCAATGGCCGATGAGCACCGATACGATATATGTATAATTTCTCTTCATATGACAAGGATTGAAGAATTTGCCAGTAGATTGTCAACTTGATTCATGACGATGACTGCTTGCTAGCTAGCTTGCTAGCTAAGATTTTGAAGGTATGATGTTGACATGATCAGTCCAATCAAAGCTACCGGTAGATATAACGTGAGCTGACATCATTTTATCTGATGCAAATGGCCTTAAGCCTTCTTGGATGGGCACTTCTAATGTAAATCTATGCAGCACCCAAGGGGCTTGAATTTTCGAGCTCTCCCCTGTAGATTTTTGCAGTGATGCCAATTATGGTGTAACTAGAGAACATTACCAACCTCTATGGCCTGTATTATCCGCTGGCTGCCCTACAACCACAGAAAGCACTGAGCTCGGCTCAAACACCTGCATTTTTTATCTGCCTTACTCAAGAAATCAAAAAAGAGACCATGTTTGTATGCAGCTTTATTAACTCAATTATGTATTTTTTAAATATTGTTTACAAACTGATATGTGACACGTACTAATACCAAAATAACATGCAAAACTGGCAACAAAACAGGTGGGGCTCAGCCCTACCTAAATGATGGGTCACCGCGGATTGAACATGATACAACAGGATGTGTACTGACTTCAGTGGGAGTGGATACACAGGTAGTCCAATCCTTATCTTTTTTCCACCAGCCATATTATTTTTTACTTAACAACATGAAATGGGGTATTTGTACACCATGCCTGCAAATATTCTAATGAGTCCCTACTTCTACATTATGTTGTGGGCTTGCCTGTGCTGGGCTTGGTGTAGACTAGCCCGTGTTGGTCTGGTGTGGGCTTGGTGTAGGCTAGCCCATGTTGGTTATAGTGTGGGGTGGCCCATGTTGGGCTGGTGTCCACTAGTTTGCTGGGTTGGTGTAGGATAGCCCGTGTCGGACTGGTTTGGACTTGGTGTGGGCTAGGCCATGTTGGGATTGTTGTGGGCTAGCCCATGTTGGGCTGATTTGGGCTTTGTGTGGGATAGCCCCTGCCCACCTTGCCCAACAAATACCCACATGGGTCCAATGAGGTCATGCTTGCTGGGATCTTACAAGATCAGAACACACGCTACACCCTAAACTAAACTGAATGTCTTCTTCCAGCCTTTATCTCTCTACTGGATAACTATGAAAGTGATACGGGTGAGCCTGAGATTGTAACCCCAGAGGAGGAAGCAGAAAACCACAAGTTTCTGGACTGCATGCTTCGAACGCCCACCATGAAGGTACCAGTTAAAACATATGGTGGAGAGGTCGATAAAAAGAAAACTGTATTTATTTGATCAGATGAAAAGGAACATAAGTCAAATCACGGATACATTTGATCAGAAAAAGTTTTATTTTTATTTTTAAATGTATGTGACATCAATTTACAGGGAGAACCATGGCCAAATTGGAACGTCAACAGCGAAAGTGAGTCAATCAACATCCCATGATTGAAATTGTCTTCATATGTTTCTCTCATTTTTAGATTGCACATAAGTACCTAGTAGAGAAACAGCTCTCCCCAGAGGGATTACCAGAATTCAAGAAGCAGCTCTACCGTATCTGGTTTGAGCTGTACGCCAGACGAGGAGCTAGCAAGTGGGTGGAACTCTCCTCTACGTAACTATTACTTTTCAGATGTCCAAATAATTCATCATTATGCTGCTAAATGTTTTCTCCTCCGTGGTTAGGGTTAGGCTCAGTCAATATATAATCCATTCACAATTAGAGAAAGCTGTATCATCACCTCAGACTCTCTTTTCCTTTGTCTTTATGCCAGTCTATTCAAATGGCAAAGAGTGTGGACGTGCAGCTCAAGATTGGACTCGAGTCTGACTCAAGCCACACATTTGATTATTTGAGACTTGACTTGGCAGGAAAGATTTTGACTTGAGTCTGATGACTCGAAAGGATTGTTTAAAAATGCCTGTTTCTGTACCGCTTTGTCAGAATTGTATATCTTATTTTACTGTATGAGACAAATGGAAATGGCTGGCCGCTATTTCATTCAATGAGTAGATGAAAGAGAGCTACTTGAACATTAGTTCATCTTCTCTGATAGAGTTCAATGTGTCAAATCGGAGGGTCTGTTGTCCGGGCCTCTGGCAGTCTCTATGGGGGTGCCACAGGGTTCAATTATTGGACCAACTCTCTTCTCTGTATACATCAATTATGTCGTTCTTCATGCTGGTGAGTCTCTGATCCACCTCTACGCAGACGACACCATTCTGTAAACTTCTGGCCCTTCTTTGGACACTGTGTTAACAACCCTCCAGGCAAGCTTCAATGCCATACAACTCTCCTTCCGTGGCCTCCAATTGCTCTTAAATACAAGTAAAACTAAATGCATGCTCTTCAACCGATCGCTGCCTGTACCTGCCCACTTGTCCAACATCACTACTCGGGACAGTTCTGACTTAGAATATGTGGACAACTACAAATACCTAGATATCTGGTTGGACTGTAAACTCTCCTTCCAGACTCACATCAAACATCTCCAATCCAAAGTTAAATCTAGAATTGGCTTCCTATTTCGCAACAAAGCATCCTTCACTCATGCTGCCAAACATACCCTTGTAAAACTGACCATCCTACCAATCCTCGACTTCGGCGATTTATAAAATAGCCTCCAATACCCTACTCAATAAATTAGATGCAATCTATCACAGTGCCATCCGTTTTGTTACCAAAGCCCCATATACTACCCACCACTGCGACCTGTACGTTCTCGTTGGCTGGCCCTCACTCCATACTCGTCACCAAACCCACTGGCTCCAGGTCATCTACAAGACCCTGCTAGGTAAAGTCCCCCCTTATCTCAGCTTGCTGGTCACCATAGCATCACCCACCTGTAGCACGCGCTCCAGCAGGTACATCTC
This sequence comes from Oncorhynchus gorbuscha, assembly GCF_021184085.1. Lineage (NCBI taxonomy): Eukaryota > Metazoa > Chordata > Actinopteri > Salmoniformes > Salmonidae > Oncorhynchus > Oncorhynchus gorbuscha. The sequence continues at coordinate 40,898,909 of NC_060188.1, read as the reverse complement.
TCTGGTCACCCCCAAAACCAATTCTTCCTTTGGCCGCCTCTCCTTCCAGTTCTCTGCTGCCAATGACTGGAACGAACTACAAAAATCTCTGAAACTGGAAACACTTATCTCCCTCACTAGCTTTAAGCACCAGCTGTCAGAGCAGCTCACAGATTACTGCACCTGTACATAGCCCATCTATAATTTAGCCCAAACAACTACCTCTTTCCCTACTGTATTTATTTATTTTGCTCCTTTGCACCCCATTATTTCTATCTCTACTTTGCACATTCTTCCACTGCAAATCAACCATTCCAGTGTTTTACTCGCTATATTGTATTTACTTTGCCACCATGGCCTTTTTTGCCTTTACCTCCCTTATCTCACATTGTATATAGACTTATTTTTCTACTGTATTATTGACTGTATGTTTGTTTTACTCCATGTGTAACTCAGTGTTGTTGTATCTGTCGAACTGCTTTGCTTTATCTTGGCCAGGTCACAATTGTAAATGAGAACTTTTTCTCAATTTGCCTACCTGGTTAAATAAAGGTGAAATAAAAAAGAATATTCATTATATCTAGGGAAAAAAATTACCAAATGAAACTAGAGGCTAGGGACTTGGGGAAAAAACACTTGTTACTCGACTTGATTTGAGATTACTATGCATGATTTGAACTTGATTTTAGATTACTATGCATGATTTGGACTTGATTTGAGATTACTATGCATGATTTGAACTTAATTTGAGATTACTATGCATGATTTGGACTTGATTTAAGATTACAATGCATGACTTGGACTTGATTTGCACTTAGCTTTGTTTATTCCTCGGGGGAGAAGGAGAGTAGTCTATTATTTTCAGTAGTTAACACTTATACTGTATGTTAATGTGCAGATTGTGCTGTAATTTCATGTGCACTACCACTCAAGTGGTGGATGAGCTTCCATTAGACCTGCCCAATATCATCCCTTCAGAAAGAGGGTGTAAAATCAGTAGTCTGTGTTCCAGCCTCATGATGTTCTCCCATGTTCCTCCAGACCAGACTCCTCAGGGTTTGAGCATGTCTTTGTCGGAGAGACCAGAGGGGGCCGCACAGTCATCGGCTTTCATAACTGGATTCAGTTGTATTTGCAAGAAAAGCTGGGAAACATTGATTACAAAGGCTACAGTGTGAACGCAAATTCCCCCCAGGTTAGATTTAAAAAATACTGAAATTATGAATGTATCTTTTGATTATCATGTTGAATCAGTTGTGTGACTGTGATGAGATGGTAGTTAACATTTCCAGGGCATTTCTTTGAAAATGATGTGAGAACTTTCAAACCTATTGAATGACTGTCCCATGGGTGTAGGCCTGTATGTCTTTATTGTTGTCTCTCTCTTCTCTCTTTTATTTAAAAAACAGCCTGACGAGAACAAGCATATCCTGGCACTACAGTTCAGTTGGAAGAATGGAATTAAACCCAAAGGCAGCATCTTCGTTGGTGTCAGTCCTGAATTTGAGTTTGCCCTTTATACCCTGTGTTTCCTGGTCTCACCCAATGAGCGTGTCAAAGTGTTCTTCAGTATCTATGAGGTGGATATTGTCTGTCACCACTACAACCAGAAGCATATTGGCACAACTTACCCTGTTCTTGTGAAATATCAAAATGAACCAAAAAAACAATAAAACTAATCAAGCAGGACTCAAATACACTCTCACCCAAGTGTCATGAGTATTGTTTTAGTATTTTTTTTATTTTTAAATAAAGATACAATACATCTTACAATAATACGTGTTATGTTGCTGTATTCATTATTGCTGAACTAAAAGAACTGGCAGCACAGCATGTCATCTTCGAGGTAACCTCTATTATTATTTCACCTTTCAAGTTTTTGAATAGTGGAATACAGTGAGTAGGCTACATGCGGATGCGTGACCTAGTTTTGGGAGTATTGACGTAACATGCTCGCAGAGAAAGAGGGGAGGGACTTGAGCAGACAGCGTCCCAATAGTTTATGTTTCCGTTATACTTTTTGTATTGAATACATTGACAATCGCTTGTTTAAATTCAAATATTTGATTCTGTTCATATTAGGATGGCTGAGCCGTGTGCTAGATATCAGCAGGTGAGTAAAAAAGTTTCTCGTGTTTGTTTCAGCTAGCAAGCATTAGCTAACTGTGGTTTGTTTACTAAGAAACACGGGTAATGGGTTGGATCTAGGCCTCATTGTTTTGTGAAGGCACCATGACTGCAACGTCAGTTTACAAGTTAATATCAACACGTCATGGTGCTTTATAGCTAAATTAAAATTCTAGTCATTTATGTTGGTTAGCAATACATTTGATTTAACATGGTCAATATTTGTAGGTGATGTTTTGATTTGCTAACTAACACTCGCTCCTCCAACCCTGTCCTTGGAATGCTACCCTCCTGTAAGTTTTGGCTCCAACTCCAGTTGTAACTAACCTGGTTTATTTTGTCAACCAGTTCATTATTAGAAGCAGGTGTGCTAGATTATGGTTGGAGAGCCTTGCACGAGCGAGATACTCAATAGGCGATTAACCTCAACTCCACGTTTTACGATGGAGTTGAACAGCGACTAGTGTGTGCTGACAGGACTGGAGCGCAGACATCGCAAAACAATACGTTTTTATTCAAAACGACTCATTTCGGCACGTAAAAAGAATCCAATATTACACACGTTCTGTGTAATTGCTGGTTAGTGGTTACTCTAAGTGCATACATCCGTAGTTCGTTTATGAGAAAAACGTAATTATATTTGACCTCTGAGCTCATATCCGCCGACACTAGTCGCCGCTCAACTCCATCATAAATCGTGGTGTTGAGTTTTAGCCAGCTAGTGTAACAGATGTCCCACGAAGACAAGACTGGTCTCGGCACCAGTCTAACTATGTAATCGTATTTCGTAAGTCTCTTGTGTTGTCTTTTTAAAGAAATAACTACTCAGCCAGCGACTACAGTTAATTTGTGTTTATTCTGACAATGGCTGTAGATTCGTGATTCATTGCGTGCATGAAAATATCAGACTGGGTATTTTGTAATCAAACATAACAATGACAAAAATAGTATACAATACATGTAAGTATCTGACGATTGACACAAGGAAGCACATTAGATGTACAGGACAACATTACATTAAGTGTACAAAACATTAACCACCTTCCTAATATTGAGTTGCACCCCTTTTTCCCCTGAGAACTGCTTCAATTCATCAGGGCATGGACTCTACAAGGTTTCATAAGCTTTCCACAGGGATGCTGGCCCACGTTGACTCCAATGCTTCCCACAGTTGTCAAGTTGGCTGGATGTCCTTTGGGTGGTGGACCAGTCTAAATAAACACAGGAAACTTGAGCGTGATAAACCCAGTAGTGTTTCAGTTCTTGACACACTCAAACCGGTGCACCTGGCACCTACTGCCATAACCCATTCAAAGGCATTTAAATATTTTGTCTTACCGATTCACCCTCTGAATGTCACATATAGACAATCCATGTCTCAATTGTCTCAAGACTTAAAAATCCTTCTTTAAACTGCCTTCTACCCGTCATCTAAACTGATTGAAGTGGATTTGACAAGTAAATCAATAAGGGATCATCACTTTCACCTGGATTTACATGGTCAGTCTGTCATGGAAAGAGCAAGTGTACCTTATGTTTTGTACACTCCGTCTATGTTGATGTCTGTTGTCGTAACTTTGTATTGATTAATGTGACAACTGCTGCACATCAAATGATTAATGGTTTACAATTAAGTGATTCAATTAATTAACCTGGAGCACCATGCAAAGGTTTTGGCTTTATTGGGTTGATTTATTATTATTTGATTATTTATTTACTAACAAGCTAAATTGATAATGTAAGATACACAGTCTAGGCTATTAATTAGAACTTAGTATACTGAAACAGGTCCCTAGCGGGCCAACACAATATGACACGTTACACAAAATGGGGATTTCATAAGCGGGAGAAAGAGAGCGAGAGAAAAGCACACTTGTGTACATTTGTCAACTATGCTGATTTTAACACTAACATTGCCTAGAACTGCCGCTCTTATGGGTCAGAATATAATGATTTAATTACATGTTGAAGGTCTCCGATGGGGTGTCTCTTCGTGGACCGGGTTCCCGACTTCTCTGATGACCTCACGTCTTCGGTTACCGGGTATAGCTCTGTTTGTCCTCACGATGTCAGTGTCCTGAAAAGGGTTCTTCGGCGGACAGCTAATCAGCAGTGTAGATGGTTCCAGCATTGGAATGAAAGCAGTGTAGACGCATGATTCCTTGGAGAGTGGTAACTGGGTGGTCCTGCTTGAATTCACACTCTTACACACAGCTACTCATCCGTAGCATAGATAGTAAAAAGGTTCCTTTGTCTTCTTCAACCTCATGTTGAATTTTGGGTTTACAACTAATTTGAAACCTTGGCTGAAGCCCGTGGTCAATTACATGGAACCCAAACGCGTGCGCCATCGTCCATACATTTATTTTGTCCCCCACCAAACACGATCACGACATGCAGGTTAAAATAACAAAACTAACTCTGAACCAATTACAATAATTTGGGGACAGGTCGAAAAGAATTAAACATTTATGGCAAGCTAGCTAGCTTGCTGTTGCTAGCTAATTTGTCCTGGGATATAAATAAACATTGAGTTGTTATTTTACATGAAATGCACAAGGTCGTCAACTCAGAAAATTAATCCACACAAACGGGCAACCGAATCTAGTCATCCTCCTTCCAAGCTTTTTCCTCTCTGGACTTTATATTGTGATTGGCAACTTTCATAAATTAGGTGCATTACTGCCTCCGACCTTGTTCGTCTTACAGTCACCCACGTGATTATAACCAATGAGGAAATGGCACGTGGGTACCTGCTTCTATAAACAAATGAGGTGATGGGAGAGGCAGGACTTGCATCGCGATCTGCATCACAAAAAGAACTGACTTCTATTTTAGCCCTTGGCAACGCAGACGCTCGTTGGCGCACACAATAATTGAATAATATAGATTTCTACATTTATTTTGCAACGCTCGCACACGCATCGTAAGCAGTGTAGTCAGGGTATTAGTCTGCTATGTTAATTCTTAACTCACATGTTTTATACCCTTGGGTAAGAAATGGGCGTTTCCGCCTCTAGGCAAGTTCTCTGGGCGTAACTAGTTACGAGGCAAGGTCTGATTTTTACTCAGATCCAATTTAGACAACTAACTTCACATTTCGTCTTTACAAAACATCTTTGATCTGGACGTTTTCCACACAACGTACAGTATGCAAACATCAAGTACATAGTGTGAACTCTTCAAGTTACAACGTTTTCATTATAACGTCGTCATTTAACTTTTAATAACATAACAAAAACAACGTTCATTTTCGTGTTTCATCTAACTACCGTTTTGGTTGACGAAACATATTGTCCCAAAGTCCATTTATTGTATGTTACTGTTCAGAGGTAGATTCTCCATAGGTCCATCATACATTCCATTCCTCCATACTGACAGGACAGAAGGGATTTTGTCTGCTTCCTTAAGATTTACAATGGGCGGGAGTTGTCATAACCCCCCACCACCATACCTTTCGATCTCTTCCCCGATGGTGGGTGTGAGAGATATATCAGTAGGATTATGGTCCACGGTAACCAGACCCGAACAGGCCAGTCATGACACTGTAGATCCGTGATTCATCTGTTAGCATGGAAATAACTGAATTAGCAGGGGCTAATGCGATTGTTACAATTTAAAGCATGCTAGCTCGCTCTTACAGCAATAACATACAAAAGCACATCCCAGGTAGCCCCCAATATCTAACAGGTACCGTGCACACACCATATATACTGAACAAAAATATAAACGCAACAATTTAAAAATAATCTCTCAATTGAAATACATTTATGTCTAATCTATGGACTGGGAATGCAGATATGCATCTGTTGGTCACAGATACCTTAAAATAAATGGTTCTGGGCCTCCCGGGTGGCACAGTGGTTAAGGGCGCTGTACTGCAGTGCCAGCTGCGCCACCAGAGACTCTGGGTTCGCGCCCAGGCTCTGTCGTAACCGGCCGTGAACGGGAGGGCGACACACAATTGGCCTAGCGTCGTCCGGGTTAGGGAGGGTTTGGCCGGTAGGGAAATCCTTGTCTCATCACGCACCAGTGACTCCTGTGGCGGGCCGGGCGCAGTGCGCGCTAACCAAGGTTGCCAGGTGCACGGTGTTTCCTCCGACACATTGGTGCGGTTGGCTTTCCGGGTTGGATGGCGCTGTGTTAAGAAGCAGTGCGGCTTGGTTGGGTTATCGGAGGACGCATGACCTTCAAACTTCGTCTCTCCCGAGCCCGTACGGGAGCTGTAGCGATGAGATAAGATATTAGCTACTAAAACAATTGGATACCACGAAATTGGGGAGAAAAAGTGGTAAAATTCACAATAAATAAATAAATGGGCCTCAGGACCTCGTCACAGTATTTCTGTGCATTCAAATTGCGCTTGATAACATGCAATTGTGTTGGTTGTCCATAGCTTATGCCTGCCCATACATATATATGTAACAGAATAACTTTACGTCCGTCCCCTCGCCCATACCCGGGCGCGAACCAGGGACCTTCTGCACACATCAACAACAGTCACCCTCGAAGCATCATTACCCATCGCTCCACAAAAGCCACGGCCCTTGCAGAGCAAGGGGAACTACTACTTCAAAGTCTCAGAGCAAGTGACGTAACCGATTGAAACGCTATTTAGCGCACACCGCTAACTAAGCTAGCCGTTTCACATCCGTTACATATACACACAAAAAAGTATGTGGACACGCCTTCAAATTATTGGATTCGGCTATTTCAGCCACACCTATTACTGACAGGTGTATAAAAATCAAGCATAAACATTGGCAATAGAGTTGGCCTTACTGAAGAGCTGTGACTTTCAATGTGTCACCGTCATAGGATGCCACCTTTCCAACAAGTCAGTTTGTAAAATTTCTTCCCTGCTAGATCTGTCCGGTCAACAGTAAATGCTGTTTTTGTTAAGTGGAAACGTCTAGGAGCAACAACAGCTCAGCCGCAAAGTGGGGGGCCACACAAGCTCACAGAACGGGACCACTGAAGCGTAGAGCGTAAAAATTGTCTGGTTGCAACACTCACTACCGAGTTCCAAACTGCCTCTGGACGCAACATCAGCACAATAATTGTTAGTCTGGAGCTTCATGAAATGGCTTTCCATGGCCAAGCCGCCGCACACAGGCCTAAGATCACAACGCCAAGTGTCGGTTGTCTGGAGTGGTGTAAAGCTCGCCATCATTGGACTCTAGAACATTGGAAACGCACCGTGTGGAGTGATGAATCACGCTTCACCATCTGGCAGTCTGACAGACAAATCTGGGTTTGGCGGATGCCAGGGGAACGCTACCTGCTCCAATTTATAGTGCCAACTGTAAAGTTTGGTCTGGGGCTGTTTTTCATGGTTCGGGCTAGGCCCCTTAGTTCCAGTGTAGGGCAATCTTAACGCTACAGCATACGTTGTGGCAACAGTTTGGGGCAGGCCCTTTCCTGTTTCAGCATGACAGTGCCCCCCTATGCACAAAGCGAGGTCAATACAGAAATGTTTTGTCTCGATCGGTGTGGAAGAACCCCATCAAACAACTTTGGGATGAATTGGAACTCCGACTACGAGCCAAGCCTAATCGCCCAAAATCAGTCCCCAACCTCACTAATGCTCTTGTGGCTGAATGGAAGCAAGTCCCCACAGCAATGTTCCAACATCTAGTGGAAAGCCTTCCCAGAAGAGTGGAGGCTGTTAAAGCAGCAAAGAGGGGACCGACTCCATATTAATGTCCATGATTTTGGAATGAGATGTTCGACAGATAGATGTCCACATACTTTTGGTCATGTAGTGTACATTCCTTATGTTTCCAGAACCGTACCGCAAGTGATGGGTGTTAATGTTTTAGGGTGAGCACCAAGAGGAAGAGGACAACAATCTCTGTTATACAACCAAAATGGAGAACAGTGGGTGCCATTTTGTTACATGAGTAGCTAGGTCACGTGCGGTCTGATCAAAGAGTAATGCTGAACCAGAGATGAAAGAGGAAGTAAAACATCCCACTTGCTCATTTTTTCTGATTCAATGAAAGTCAATGAACTAAGCAGACCAGACCTAGCTGCTATTGAATTGGTGCTATGGGAGAACCACCCCGTTAACAAGCAGACCAGAACTTGAACATTTCTTCAATGATAAACAGCCTGAGTAAGACATTGTTATTTATCCACTATCTTTGGCTGAATCCTAGCGTGACCTTGTAAGAGGGAAAATGCCATCTCAACGTCGACCTTGTGCAGCAGGCGACCGTCCTACCGTCCTATCTCATCTGACCACCGAACATTGGCCTTCATTTTCAGTTAATTTCCTGACGATTCTACATGCTGAATCGCCATCGTTCATTGACACCCAGCAGGTGATATATTGCGCACGTCCGGTGTTCGTTAGGATGTCTCTTGTCCATAAGTCTGCTATAGTATGGAGTCGCCTGACCCTGTAGCTTAGCTAGCTTGTTTTCCTTAGGCTACATCTCAATAGTGCTTGGACTGATTTCTTTTCTACGTCATGTTGACGTTGTCACGGTCATCTAGGCCTAACCAGTGTATTGACTCCTCCCCCATGCAGCTGCCCAATGAAGAGGAGCCAGAGGAGGCTCACCAGGTGGCAGCTGATGCCCCACCCCCTTACAGCAGCATTGCAGAAGAAAATGCAGGTAAAAGCACACTACACACACACACACACATCACAGTGCAGCACTACGGTTTGGCCTGGGAATCAATGTCCTTACCTTTACTCCAAGAGACATTGGACATTACACAGTCCAGAACTAGACTATGACCATCAAAGTATCTTTGTTAACACACAGAGGAGATTTCCCCTTCTAGCGTTAGGTTTACCTATGCTGTTACAGCAATTAGCCCACCATAAGGGGATAGATATCACTGAAGTGTAACACAGCAGCTTATGCTCTGCAATTTCACTTATTTATCTCTCTTAGCTTATTTTCACTACAAAGAAAATGGGGATTTCCCCAATCCACCATCATACAACGTGGCCACAACGCTCCCTTCCTATGACGAGGCGGAGACAACCAAGGCTGAAGCCCTTGTTCCCTTGGTAGCTGGAAGGGTGAGTGTCCCACCGTTACAAACTCCACGTAATCCTCCCGTGTGGGTTTGCCAGACTATTTTATATATATATATATATATACATATATTTATTTTTTTATTTTTTAAAGGTGTGGCCGATCTCCCAACCAACCTCACTTCTGTTTTGTGTACGGTTTACATTTAGAGCTGGAGGTAGGCTAGTTTCTGAATATAACATCATGAACCCCATTGCATCTAATTGCATATAATATCAAAGCAAACCTGTTTAACTATGGTTGTGTGTGTAGATATACTGTACTCAGTATAGTGTATTGAAATGGTGAGTCATACATTGTCGGCAGACACCCTAATAATCACTGTCAGATATTGAGACTGCTCGTCTATGCCCTCTAGTGGGAAATGCTTTGCCATACCTTGTCATCCCATTTAAATGACTGGTCTGTGTTTCTTTGCCACACAATGCTTGCCTTGCAAGCACAGGGAACAACTGGGGACTTTTGATGATGTACTAACTTGCTGTGCACTGGAGGTACAGTAATGGGGTGGAAGTGTGTGGAAAGGAATAGTACCTTTAGGCAAAGATGTCGCAGTCATTTGCAGAGACCTGTCTTTCGACCTGTAGCGTATTAGTGGCGCATTTCCTGATAGCACATCAAATGTTATTCTTTCAACTAAATTGAAGCAGCTTTCCAGCTAAATGCCTTCTCCATCCACGACATTAGAGAAATGTAAAGCGAAGGGTCAATGAAGAGAAGGAGTTGTGCTTTGTAGCGGGAGTGTTTCCTTTCTTGGTTGATATAGCCTTTTTTAATGGGATTTCCATCATATAATGACTTGATAATGATCTACCGTATGTTTATCTCTATCTCTGCAGGATGAAGACTTTGTAGCCAGGGACGACTTTGAGGATGTAGACCAGCTGCGGATAGGGAACGATGGCATTTTCATGTTGACCTTTTTTAGTAAGTCACATCTTGAAGTAAGATCTTCTCCTTGGTTCGGACGGGGGTTGGTACACTACACAACAGCGAAATGAAGAACAGTCATGTAATGTATTTATTTCCCGATACAGATATTTGATGGATCTGTGATGTGATCGTAGAATGTTATATTGTGAGGAGAAAGCCCATCCTAGTAGACCATATACACAGTCTCTTTCCCTCTCTTCCTCCACTTTAGTGGCATTCCTTTTCAACTGGATCGGCTTCTTCCTGTCCTTCTGTCTGACCACGTCGGCAGCAGGCCGCTACGGGGCCATCTCTGGCTTCGGCCTGTCACTCATCAAGTGGATCCTCATTGTCCGGGTAAGATTTCCCTACCAACCCTCCCTGAGATGTAAAGGTGGTAGACAAAGGTTTCCCTGGTATTTATATACAACAAATAAATACTTTATTAGAATGATATGTAATGATATTTTGGTCAGAGTAGATTGTGGTTCCTTAACATAAGAAGCATCTAGTGGCAGGGATCTGATGGCAAAGCATCAGATCATGATCATGGGTTTCCCTCTTCCAGAGCCCAAGATCAATCACATTCATGGTTACTATGACCAGTCCACTTATCTTTTATGTTTGTGTGATTATTATTTATTTATTTTTCTCCCCAGTTCTCCACCTATTTCCCTGGGTACTTTGATGGGCAGTACTGGCTGTGGTGGGTGTTCCTGGTATTGGGTAAGTACAACCAGTTCTGTCTTTCTCATTTGTTGTACTAGACAAGTAAATACAGAAACATTGTAGCATTGGTGTAAAGGTATCTATTCAATGGATAGTGTGCATAAATCCAATACATTATGACAATGACCTTTATAGAAGAGTTAAAGCTGCAATATGTAACTTTTTGGGAGACTCAACCAAATTCGCATGGAAATGTGTGTTATAGAGGCGTCATTCTCATTGAAAGCAAGTCAAAGAAGCGGCATATGGGTTCTTTCTATGCTTCTCGTTCTTAAGTTTTGTTTTTGCGTCTTTTCAGTTTTGTACACCAGCTTCTAACAGCTAAAAATACAATATTTTTGGTTCTTGAGAATATATTTCAGTGGTTTAGACAGTACAATGGTTCTCTACATTGGCTGTGGTTGGTTTGTCACAAATTGAAATTAGACGAACTATTCGAACCAGGAAATGGCAGAGCGATATCGGCATAGTGTGTGTTTAAAAGTGCACTATCTTGTTTGTGCTGCTGGGAGTTGGGAAGTGCTAACCCAAAAAACATGATTGAAAAAGAAAAATAACTACTGTTAAATCCTGCAAAAATAACAGTGACCCTTATTGCCCCAATCTACTGTATTCTCTGTCCTCCAGGATTCTTGCTCTTCCTCAGAGGATCCATCAACTACGCCAAGATCCGTAAAATGGCAGACTCCTTTTCTAGTCTCCCGCAAACCAGAGTCCTTTTCATCTACTAAAAGGAGAAATCTGAACTCTTCTTTAGAAAAGTTCACTATCTGGCCTCAACTCCATCACAAAAAAAGGAGAGGAAACACCTCTTGTTTTGCTGCCGATAAATTGGACAAAATCATTTCTATGTCTCTTGATGTAAACTAGTGGATGCTGACAATTCTGTAACTATTCAATCATTAGTGGTTTATTTCAAGTGCTGTTTGGAATCAAGTCTGTGACGTATAAATAATGCTTAGACTAACCTGCACATTGACTCGGTACCGGTACCCCTGTATATATCCTCAGTATAGTTATTTTATTATATTTTATTTTTGTATTATTATTTTTTTACTTTAGTTTATTTAGTAAATATTTTCTTAACTGCATTGTTAAGGGCTTGTAAGTAAGCATTTCACGGTACGGTCGACACCTGTTGTATTTGGCGCATGTGATAAATAAAATTGTATTTGATTTATATAATTTGTATTATTTGTTTAACAATGACATGTACTGTTCCTGTTAAACAATAGGGGGCAGTCTTTGTCTGTTTCTCTGTCCTCTTTCAAAGTGTTTGATATGGAGACAGCTCGGCTCTATGCTGACCCTGTGGAACTACCCATAGAGTTATGTCTGTGAATAGGAGCATTGAGTGAAATCTATTGATGTATATGATAATGAAATTAAAGTTAGTCTTTTCAAGATGTAGCCTTCAATGTGGAGAAAACAGAATGATTTTGTATTCAAGCTTAATTTTTACTCTGGAAATCCTAGTAAATACAGTGATGGAGGAATGCACTGGAACCTTGTAGCTAGGGGTTTGTCAGTACATTTCAGACATTTCAAGGAGAATCCCAGGCACATTTGCAAAGAGAACTGTTCATTTACACTGAACAAAAATATCTAAAAGCATCATACATTTTTTTTTGTGAGTTACAGTTTGTGTAAGTAAATCAGTCAATTGAAATATTTGTTAGTCCCTAATCTATGGAATTCACATGACTCGGAATACAGATATGCATATGTTGGTCACAGATACAGTACCAGTAAGAGGTTTGGACACCTACTCATTTAAGGATTTTTCTTTATTTTGACTATTTTCTACATTTGTAGAATAATAGTGAAGACATCAAAACTATGAAATTAAACATGGACTCATGTAAAACAGAGAAGTACCAAAGATTTGTTTTCGCAAACATCCTTTCTGAATGTAAAAGTAATTCTCAAAGTAATCATGTCGTGTTTCAAAAGTATCTAATCTGATTACAATATTTTTTCAGGTAATATAACTGAAGTTTTTTTGTTGTAATCCCTTACACGTAATTGACTACATGTAATCTGTTACTCCCCAACCTTGTGCAATAAGCAGCAAAATAACTATAATGGTGAAACATGGAGAAATGTTTTGATGAAGTGGGGTGAAATCTTCCTAGAAGTGACACAGGTTAATGGAGGGACATGTCAAAATGCAGAATTTGTATGATTCATGTAATTCTCCATGTGCTCTATATTAAAGAGAACTTAAAAGGCTTTTAAAATGATATGTTGGTACACAATTTCTACTTAAAATATCAAAGGGACGCAAAAGGCACCCATTTCGTGGAATGACGCTGCTATTGATAGTCAACCCACATTGGGCTCCCGAGTGGCGCGTTGGTCTAAGGCATTGCATCTCAGTGCAAGAGGTGTTGAATTCTACATTGTAAAATAATAGTGAAGACATCAAAACTATGAAATAACACATGGAATCATGTAGCAACCAAAAAGGTGTTAAACAAATCCAAATATATTTGAGATTCTTCAAATAGCCACCCTTTGCCTTGACAGCTCTGCACACTCTTGGCATTCTCCCAACCAGCTTCATGAGGTAGTCACCAGGAATGCATTTCAATTAACAGGTGTGCCTCGTTAAATGTTAATTTGTGGAATTTCTTAATGTGTTTGAGCCAATCAGTTGTGTTGTGACAAGGTAGGGGTAGTATACAGAAGATAGCCCTATTTGGTAAGCGACCAAGTCCATATTATGGCAAGAACAGCTCAAATAAGCAAAGAAACTACAGTCCATCATTACTTTAATGACATGAAGGTCAGTCAATCTGGAAAATGCCAAGAACTTTGAAAGTTTCTTCAAGTGCAGTCGCAAAACCATCAAGCGCTGTGATGAAACTGGCTCGTGCAGCGCAACACATCTCCTTCTCATAGAGTTGATCAGACTGTTGATTGTGGCCTGTGGAATGTTGTCCCACTCGTCTTCAATGGCTGTGAAAAGTTGCTGAATATTGTCGGGAACTGAAACACACTGTCGTACACGTCGATCCAGAGCATCCCAAACATGCTCTATGGGTGACATCTGGTGAGTATGCAGGCCATGGAAGAACTGGGACATTTTCAGCTTCCAGAAATTGATTACAGATCCTTGTGACATGGGGCAGTGTATTATCATGCTGAAAAATGAGGTGATGAGGGTGAATGAATGGCACAACAATGGGCCTCAGGATCGCATCACGGTATCTGCATTCAAATTGCCATCGATAAAATGCAATTGTGTTCATTGTCTGTCGCTTATGCCCGCCCATACCCTAACCCCACCATGGGGCACTCCGTTCACAACATTGACATCAGAAAACCGCTTGCCCACACGATGCCGTACACACTGTCTGCCATCTGCCCAGTACAGTTGAAACCAGGATTCATCTGTGAAGAGCACACTTCTCCATCCAGGGTGCCAGTGACCATCGAAGGTGAGCATTTGCCCACTGAAGTCGGTTACGACAAATAACTGCAGTCAGGTCAAGATCCTGATGAGGATGACGAGCACGCAGATGAGCTTCCCTGAGACGGTTTCTGACAGTTCGTGCAGAAATGTTTCGGTTGTGCAAACCCACAGTTCCATCAGCTGTCCGGGTGGCTGGTCTCAGATGATCCTGCAGTCGAAGAAGCCTAATGTGGAGGTCCTGGGCTAGCGTGATTAAACGTGGTTTGCGGTTGTGAGGCCAGTTGAACGTACTGCCAAATTCTCTAAAACAATATTGGAGGCGGCTTCTGGTAGAAAAATCAACATTATGTTCTCTGGCAACAGCTCTGGTGGACATTCCTGCAGTCAGCATGCCAATTGCACACTCCCTCAACTTTAGACATTTGTGGCATTGTGTTGTGTGATAAAACTGCACATTTTAGAGTGGCCTTTTATTGTCCCCAGCACAAGGTGCAACTGTATAACGATCATACTGTTTAATCAGCTTCTTGATATGCCACACCTGTCAAGTGGATGGATTGTCTTGGCAAAGGAGAAATGCTCTCGAACAGGGATGTAAATCCATTTTTTTGCAAAACATTTGAGAGAAATAGGTTTCTGTGCGTATGGAACATTTCTGGACAGGATCTAGTTTTATTAACCCAATTGATCTCTTATTATTATTATTATTTGGTATCATGGCATTTGTTTGTGTTTGTGCATGCTGCCACCTACTGTGTGTGGTCGATCATGTTACATTTTGATACAAAAATAAAAAGGAAGCGGGAAAGGAAAGAATTACACCGCCAACTAACCGTACACCTACCACTATTTCATCAAAAGTGACCCTTCTTCACCCAAGCAATTTTCTGCAGCTGCCACCACAACATCTATTTTCTGTGATTTACCATCCATTTCTATAGTACGTTGATAACCATGGCATTGAATGCTAAGAAGCCAACCTTACTGAAGCACAAAATTTTATCACTCTGTGTTAGCCTAGGCCTAATACTCCCCCCATCATCCTCTACTCTCTTTACTGCCTCAGCACACCACACCTTCTGTTCTACTCTGACCCTGGCAATCTCAGCCTGTATCCTTCTGACTCTGGCAACCTCAACCTGTCTATCTCACACCGGGCACTTCTGATCCCCAGCAACATGGGCACCTTCACAATTGACACAATTTTTTTCCCACCAATGCTACACATCCCTTTCTCCCATGCCCTCCTGCACACTTCTCACATCTCGGAATCTCCCTCTAAAACACTGCTGGAATATGACCATAAGCTTGGCATCTAAAACACCTTAGTGGGTTTGGCACAAAAGCTCTCACGGGATAACTGACATATCCTGACATTACTTTGTCAGGTAGATACTCTGCTTCAAAACTAAAAAATGACAGACAGTGGGTTCTCAGTATCACCATGCTCGCCACTGGGTCTGCGTTGCACTAAACGGTGGGCATCACAGACACAGGAAATCTTCAATGTCAGTTGTTCCACAACACTTAACGCCACCCCAGTAATCACTCCTTCAAAGGTTCCTTGCTCCTGAAAGTAAAGCAAGACATAGGTTTTGTCCCAATGCACGTGTCGCAAAGTGCCCGCTCTCTCTGTGCGGAAGAAACACCGAAAATCATCACAAGACCACTTCGAGCTACCTTCACCGGTTTAACAGTACCCAAATTATTTTCTACCCAGCCTGATACTACATATGGGCCAGACAAAAGGCAGGGATCCACTTTCTCCAAAAATACCACTCCCACTGGGCCAAATTCATCCTTTACATGACCATCAGGGTGAGGCTTGGACTCAGAGATCTTTAAAAAAAAAAAATAATGTTTTAACCTTCACCACACCTACAACCACAGGTAATTCATCCTCACTCGTCAGGTTAAATTTCAAAGATATCAGAGACAGCAGAGTGCGGTTTGTACTTGGCGCCATACTTCCTCAAAACACATCTAACCTCTGCACTCATATCTTTACTTTCTTCCTCGCTGCCCATAACCACGTCTATCCATTCACCACGCTCTTGCCCCGCCTTCATCTGTTGTATTGTTTGCAGAGCATGCACTAGCAAGGTTGGGTAGGTTACTTTCTGAATGTAATCCATTACAAGTTACCTGTCCAATAAAAATAAATAAATCTGTAACATAATCTGATTACATTCAGTTACTTTTAGATTACTTTCCTCTTAAGAGGCATTAGAAGAAGACAAGAATGTATGTTACCAATTGAACAACATCCATTGCAGGAAAAATCAATGTTAAAAGTTTACATAGCAGGACATATATGGGGATGTTAAATTTGACTTGATGGGTTATATATTTAGGCTTCTTCTAACCCATCGCTTTCTACTACATATAATAATATGATTCAATTATATCTTTACATTAAAAACCAAAGTCTATCAGAATTCCAGTTATTCCAATAAATGTTATACCCCTTGATCTTCAAGAATAGGACTTGGAAATATGGAAGTATAGATTAGCCAAATTGTTTTACTTGAGTATAACCCCAAAACTAAGGATTTATTAGCCAGCCCTACTCTGTTGTTTATTTTGTTGTCATGGAGGACTGATTGGGCTTATTGATTTGAGTTGAAAAATAAATGCTGCTCTCATGGAATGACATGCTTTGAGCTCTACTGAAAAGTGTTATTTACATGTGAAAAATGAATGCCATATGCTGCATTTGCTATAGGCCCATTGTTTACCTTTTTGTTGGCACTTTGATATCTTGATAATATGCAGCTGTTTAAAAGGCAAGTCCACATTGAAACAATAACAAAATGGTTGTCCCGCCTATATATATATATATATATATATATATATATATATATATATATATATATATATATATATATATATATATATATATATAAGTCAAAACATGGGTGTAGCAACAACAGATTCTGTGCGAGTTTGAGCATGTGTCCATTAGGACTATGGATAACAAAATAACACCATGAATTAGATTGAGCAATAAAAGCCTCACTTTTATTCCATAGACTGGGATCCGCACTATGCAGCTGTTGCTGGAATGCATTTTTCACTGGCTGTCCACTGGTTTAAAAAAAATGGTTGATAGGAAGCTTAAACTTCTTGAATTCAACCATTATTGGGTTCAAATACACATTTAGATTTGTGAACTGCCATCCACAACAACCACAATCTGTAAGGCGCAAATAGCTAAATGAGAGAGCAGCAGTGTGATTCACATCAATGCGCTATGTAGATATCAATAATAAGTGATATATCTGTATCGCCGTAGACTACACCACTGCTGTCATCCTTACCTCCAAGCGTTTATTCAAGTTAGATAATCTTTGGATGCTGACAGCAGTCGCACCATTGGAAGACTTAGCTTGGACTGTAGCCTACAAAAGCCTATTCCTGCTCTTTCCCCACGATCCATCAAACACATTTGGTGTGTCATCATAGTGGTCTCTGACTTGTGGTCGAACTCGCTCAGTTGGAACAAATTTACATTAACATCTTTTTCAAGCCTGATTTGAATGTCATTGAGAAAACAGAGAGGTGTCAAAGATTTCTTTCGCAAACATCCTTTCTGAATGTTAAAGTAATCCTCAAAGTAATCATGTAGTTTTGCAAAAGTATTTGTAATCTGATTACAAATTTTTCCCAGGTAATGATAACAGATTACAGTTACTGTTTTTTTGTAATCCCTTACACGTAATTGACTACATGTAATCTGTTACTCCCCAACCCTGTGCAATAAGCAGCAAAATAACTATAATGGTGAAACATGGAGAAATGTTTTGATGAAGTGGGATGAAATCTTCCTAGAAGTGACACAGGTTCATGGTTAATGGAGGGACATGTCAAAATGCAGAATTTTTATGATTCATGTAATTCTCCATGTGGTCTATATTAAAGAGAACTTAAAAGGCTTTTAAAAGTATATGTTGGTGCACAATTTCTACTTAAAATATAAAAGGGACGCAAAAGGCACCCATTTCGTGGAACGACCCAGCTATTGATCGTCAACCCACATTGGGCTCCCGAGTGGCGCGTTGGTCTCAGGCATTGCATCTCAGTGCAAGAGGCGTCGAATCCAGGCTGTGTCACATCCGGCCGTGATTTGGAGTCCCATAGGGTGGCGCACAATTGGCCCAGTGTCTTCCAGGATTGGCCAGGGTAGGCCGTCATTGTAAATAAGAATTTGTTCTTAACTAGTTAAATAAAGGTAATATAAAAATAAAATAAATTCAGCCTCAAGTAAATTGCAGGCTGATCACCTGATTGTAAAAGCGAACAGATTTGTGTGTGGAGGAGGGGGTGTCGCCAGTCGCTACTGACATCATGCTGGCCCTCCCCATCGCTCCTCTCCTCCCCTCCTTGCCCTTCATATGAGTAATTTGGTGTGTGTGTGTGTGTGTGTGTGTGTGTGTGTGTGTGTGTGTGTGTGTGTGTGTGTGTGTGTGTGTGTGTGTGTGTGTGTGTGTGTGTGTGTGTGTGTGTGTGTGTGTGTGTGTGTGTGTGTGTGTGTGTGTGTGACAGTTTGTTGGGGGATGGGAGGCAGGGTTAGGGTCTGTACTGATAAGGTCAGCCTGACAGTGGGCGGAGAAGAGAGGATAGGATGTTAGCTCACACTGGCTGGTGGCAGGAGGGAGGAGGGAAGGCTGGTTGCCTGAGGGTGACGGATGAGCAGCGGTGACTCATCGTCGGGCTGCCGTTGCCATGGGGCAGACAGCAGGTAGTTCAGCCCAGAGCTTCCCTACCCCCCACATGCTCGCTCCGCTCATCTCAGCCTCGCTTTCATCTTCATCCCCACCAGTTCCTCTTCCTCACCACTCTGACTCACTCCTCCTCTCCAGTGGCATCACTTTAAAAAAAAAAGGCTTACATTGTTATGGTGAATGCCTTTTTCTCATCTCTGGGCTAAACCTGGCAGGACATATTTGAATGTAGCTCATGAATGAAGTGCTTTGGATTGTCGCCTCCCTTGTCTTCTGCGTCTCATTTGTCATTTCACTTGTAAGGATAATGTATTTGTGAATGATACTTGCTCTGTGGTGTTAGTATGTGTGAGAGATAGTGCTGAGTCGATCCTCAGGTCTGTGTAGGCACCGGACAGCGCCTGGGAGAGGAGAGTGGGGGGGGCTGCATGGCTGGGGAGACGTCACACTAGGCTTCCGCAGTGCATCAAGGGAACTGGGCTGCCTCTGACTCATACCGTCAGGAGAGGAGGGGGAGGAGGAGCAGGGAGAGGGGAGGAGGGGAGGAGGGGAAGTGGGTCTGCTCTTTCCTCCCATCCCTCTCCCTCCCCCACTGCTTCCATCGCTTGGTTACTCTAGCAGTGATGTAATCCAGGTGACCTATTCGTCACAGCCCTCCCCCGCTTCCCTCTCTCCCTCCCTCCCTCCCTCCCTCCCTCCCTCCCTCCCTCCCTCCCTCCCTCCCTCCCTCCCTCCCTCCCTCCCTCCCTCCCTCCCTCCCTCCCTCCCTCCCTCCCTCCCTCCCAGCTGACTGACTGGCTGGCTGGCTGACTGAATGCATGAATGGACCGCTCTCCTTTCACTGGGTGGAGGGGGAGGGGAGGGGAGGAGGGGGAGCCAAGCAGCAAAGCGTCACACATTCACAAATAAAAAAGAAGGCAAGCTAGAGCTCCCAAAGTAGCCGGGCTGAATAGCTCTGAAATGAGTTGTATGCTGATCTCATCCATTGCCGCCTACGTAGGTGTGTGTGTGTACAGTATTTGTGAATGAGAGTTTCATTCATACTGAAATGCCTGTGGATATTGGTTGTCTTGCATGTATGTGAATATCTGTCACCATGACTTTTGTCCTGTATCCGCTGCAACCTGCATGCACGTGTGACATTGACCGAAAGGAAAATCTGTCTAGTTAAAGAGTCTAGAATTCTAGATTACACAGATTACACATTCTAGATTACACATGACGTTCATTCATAACAGTTTAGCGTGGAAGATTTTTGTCAATGAATTGCTGATACAATTACGTTAATGTATTTTTGAGCTTTCCCTGGATAACCAGCTGTGCTCAGCAGGCTGTGAGGCTGTGTGTGTGCGTGTGTGTGTCTGTGTGCGTGTGCACACGCATTTGTGCCTGTGTGATGCTGATAGAGGAATGTATTTGCGTGTGCTCATTGTCAGTCAGCAGACCCTGGCCGTCTCTGCCTTGATCGTGTATGAGTCAGTGCTGCAGTACTCTGTGGGAGGGGCTAGGATTGGATCTCCTGCTGTAAGCCTGGCCAAACGCACGCACACGCACTGACACTAACACTGCATGCTGTCACATCCGGCCCTCCGCTCCACAGTGTGGCCTATTATTAGCTGCCTGCATAGCTTATTGTCTTGCGATGATCTAACCAAATGAACTTGGATGCAGAAGTTCTCAAACCTTGCATCGGGGACCCCCAGCCGATCCGTGCATTTGAACTATTCTGCATCTAGCACACCTGATTCAAATAGTCAACTAACCATCAAGCCCAAACCCCTTGACTAGGTGAATCAGGTGAGTTAGTTCAGGGCTACAACACAATTGTGAAACGTCTGGGGGTTCAAGAGGATAGGTTTGAAAACCACTGCAATAGAGAGCTGGAGAAAGAAGAGAAAAGAGAGAGAGATGAAGGGGATGGGGAAGAGGAAGTGCATGTGTGTGAGGGGCAGGGTGGATATAGAGCTTGTAGGTGGGAGTCTCTTGAGAGCAAGCTAAGCTGTAGTTTGGAATGTCACAAGCAATGACTGTCCTATTATTTGGGCCTCAATTGTACTGTGTCAAAGATCTCTGATTGTTATATGTCTCTCACTCTGACGATATATATAGCAACCATAATGTTGTAATTACTTCAGGATTTCATAGACGCTAACACTGTTAGCCTACACCTCTTTACTTGTACACTACAGAACCACTAGTAAGTAAGTAAGAAAGTAAGTAAGTAAGTATGTATGTATGTACAGTGGGGCAAAAAAGTATTTAGTCAGCCACCAATTGTGCAAGTTCTCCCACTTAAAACGATGAGAGAGGCCTGTAATTTTCATCATAGGTACACTTCAACTATGACAGACAAAATGAGATTTTTTTCTCCAGAAAATCACATTGTAGGATTTTTAATGAATTTATTTGCAAATTATGGTGGAAAATAAGTATTTAGTCAATAACAAAAGTTTATCTCAATACTTTGTTATATACCCTTTGTTGGCAATGACAGAGGTCAAACGTTTTCTGTAAGTCTTCACAAGGTTTTCACACACTGTTGCTGGTATTTTGGCCCATTCCTCCATGCAGATCTCCTCTAGAGCAGTGATGTTTTGGGGCTGTTGCTGGGCAACACGGACTTTCAACTCCCTCCAAAGATTTTCTATGGGGTAGAGATCTGGAGACTGGCTAGACCACTCCAGGACCTTGAAATGCTTCTTACGAAGCCACTCCTTTGTTGCCCGGGCGGTGTGTTTGGGATCATTGTCATGCTGAAAGACCCAGCCACATTTCATCCTCAATGCCCTTGCTGATGGAAGGAGGTTTTCACTCAAAATCTCACGATACATAGTCCCATTCATTCTTTCCTTTACACGGATCAGTCGTCCTGGTCCCTTTGCAGAAAAACAGCCCCAAAGCATGATGTTTCCACCCCCATGCTTCACAGTAGGTATGGTGTTCTTTGGATGCAACTCAGCATTCTTTGTCCTCCAAACACGACGAGTTGAGTTTTTACCAAAAAGTTATATTTTGGTTTCATCTGACCATATGACATCTCCCAATCTTCTTCTGGATCATCCAAATGCTCTCTAGCAAACTTCAGACGGGCCTGGACATGTACTGGCTTAAGCAAGGGGACACGTCTGGCACTGCAGGATTTGAGTCCCTGGCGGCGTAGTGTGTTACTGATGGTAGGCTTTGTTACTTTGGTCCCAGGTCTCTGCAGGTCATTCACTAGGTCCCCCCGTGTGGTTCTGGGATTTTTGCACACCATTCTTGTGATCATTTTGACCCCACGGGGTGAGATCTTGCGTGGAGCCCCAGATCGAGGGAGATTATCAGTGGTCTTGTATGTCTTCCATTTCCTAATAATTGCTCCCACAGTTGATTTCTTTGAACCAAGCTGCTTACCTATTGCAGATTCAGTCTTCCCAGCCTGGTGCAGGTCTACAATTTTGTTTCTGGTGTTCTTTGACAGATCTTTGGTCTGGTCGATAGTGGAGTTTGGAGTGTGACTGTTTGAGGTTGTGGACAGGTGTCTTTTATACTGATAACAAGTTCAAACAGGTGCCATTAATACAGGTAACGAGTGGAGGACAGAGGAGCCTCTTAAAGAAGAAGTTACAGGTCTGTGAGAGCCAGAAATCTAGCTTGTTTGTAGGTGACCAAATACTTATTTTCCACCATAATTTGCAAATAAATTCATTAAAAATCCTACAATGTGATTTTCTGGATTTTTTTCCCTCATTTTGTCTGTCATAGCTGAAGTTTACCTATGATGAAAATTACAGGCCTCTCTCATCTTTTTAAGTGGGAGAACTTGCACAATTGGTGGCTGACTAAATACTTTTTTGCCCCACTGTATGTATGTATGTATGTATGTATGTATGTATGTATGTATGTATGTATGTATGTATGTATGTATGTATGTATGTATGTATGTATGTATGTATGTATGTATGTATGTATGTATGTGTGTGTGTGTGTGTGTGTGTGTGTGTGTGTGTGTGTGTGTGTGTGTGTGTGTGTGTGTGTGTGTGTGTGTGTGTGTGTGTGTGTGTGTGTGTGTGTGTGTGTGTGTGTGTGTGTGTGTGTGTGTGTGTGTGTGTGTGTATGTATGTATGTATGTGTGTACGTATGTACGTATGTACGTATGTACGTATGTATGTATGTATGCACTCCATAAGATAGCCCTGTCTATGACTCATCCAACCACTCCCACTGTCATCCCACTGCAGTAGTGGTCAGTCATCAGTCAGTCCCTCCCCACTGTCTGGCTGCTTCCCTCCCTCCTTCCTACCCTCTTGCCTGCATGCCTACTTCCTGCGTTCCCTCCGGCATACAGCTTGCCTCCCTCCCTTCTGCCTGTCTGCCTCCCTCTTGCCTCCCTACAACCTGCCTCCCTACCTACTGCCTGCATGACTCCCTACTGCCTGCCTGCCTCTCTACTGCCTGCCTCCCTACTGCCTGGCTGGCTGCCTGGCACCCCAGGCCCTCAGGGTCCTCCTCTCCCTTCCGCTGTATCCTGTATGTAGCCCAGGCAGGCAGTACAGGCAGCCCACTTCCCTGTGGGGGGAATGTGAAGGTGAAAGGAGAGGCTTGGGGAAGGGGGACATAGCTACGGTACATTCATTTTACAATAAACTCCTTGGAAATGGCACTTGGTCATGCATGTTATGTGCATATTCTTTCTGCTTTCCTACCAGAACTAATTGTGCTGTGTGCTGGGCCCTGTGATTTCACGTTGGCCCGTTAAAAGGTTGGAAATTTAGATATATACTCAGAGTGGTAAATTGTCATTATCAAACAAGGCAGGTATTCTTCCAACGGCCTCAGATCCACATTTACAATCTGACACACTGAATAGCCAGCCATAAGTGTATGTTGTTTTATTGCTCCATACTCACATTCCACTCTCATGACATCAGGAGTGTTGTGTCCTTTTGATATCTCCACTGGCCTATAAAGGCTTAAGGAATCAAATCCAAGGAAATATCATTCTAATAAGCCTGTAATTAAATCATCCGATTGATAGACGCCAGTCACCAAAGTGGTTTGTTGTTGTGTTTGGGCCAGCAGGGTGAGAGAGTGGTGGATGGGAGGCTGTCCACCACAGCCTGCCTGCTCTGTGCCTCCAGTGAGCTGTCAGCGGCTGAGGTGTTGGAGTAACAGTCATTGTGAAGTGTTGCGGTGTTGAGAGGAAGTGCTGGCTGGAGGAGGAGGGTGAGGCGGAGGGCCAGGAAGGATAATGAAGGTGTAATTTGGGAACCATCTGTGAGGTGCCTGGAGGGCTTCCTCTCCGGAACTCCCCCTCCGGAGGGGCACAGGTGCTGGAGGCGGGGTTAGAGTGCGAGGGCTGAGGCTGAACTGGTGTGGAGTGCAGGGACAAGGGGAGAACTTGCGAGGCAGGGCGTGGGAGACTCGGGACTGGAGGTACACTCCATGCAGGCCGAGTGTGTAAAGAGAGATCAGAGAGGTTTTTGTCAGTGCGAGAGTTAGGGCCGTGGTTTTTGTTGCTGAGCCCCTCCTGGGTTGAGGGTGTGTATTGAGGCCCAGGGCTGGGCCCTAATTGGCAGTGACCTCACTTGAAAACAGGGTACTTTTATGGGTCCCCGTCTTGCACAGAGGGTGGGCCTGACTGTCCTGGTGTGCTCCTTGATGTGGGGGATAACGATGGGAAATGGGAGAGGTCCTAATCTTAAGTGGTTAAGCTGGAGTCTTCGAGTGGCCTTTAATGGTCTTAAATCAGCCTAAATGACTGAGAGAACATGGAGGAAAAAGAGCATTGTTTAAGAGATGCTCCAGAGATTTTGCAGAGTTTTGAAAGTAGTGTTCACGAGCCGAAACCGGTCCCTGAAAATTGTGCACAATTGTGTAGTACGCCATTTCGTATGATATGTTACGTCCTGTCAAAACAAACAGTTATACTTGCAATTCGGAAGAATATGTAACGAATTTGAAAGCGCTTAAGATCCCAGACTGCATCTCTAAACATATAGACACAGGCCCTGTTTTCACATTTCCCTGCTGCCTCCCAAGGCTTGTTGAATGGTGGTGTTTTAATTTAGCTGTGTATGTAAGTCATTCATATATGCTGCACGGAGAGGGGAGGTGGATTTGTATTACTTCTTAAACGTATAGGCAATGGAAATCCTTGTTAATAAAATCAGAGGGCTGCATTCATGGTGATACTGATAACCCGGCATTCCTCACCCCACTGGGCACGCCACGCCATTTCAGCGTGGAAATGTGGGTAACAGTTGTTCGAGACGTTGATCAATGAGTTTTCAGCCTTTATTCACCCACTCAAAAAAGACAGCCAGAAGTTTGTTGATTTCCCGGTGCGTTATCACGATGCTTTCAACGATCAAAAAGCACAACCAAATTCCAATGGAAAACAATGTCATATTTTTGGTTTTAGTTGTCGTCTAAATGTGTTATCACTGCGCTTTCAACCATTTAATGGCACAATAAAATTCAAATGGGAATAAAATGTCAGATATTTTGATTATTTATACAACAAGTTATTGTGTTATCACTGTGCTTCATCTAATAGCACAACCAAATGACCTGGATTGCAGTTGATATTACATTAAAAGTACATAGTGCAAATAATCAATGCGGTTCGAGATCCTGCACAGATTATTACATCATTCGTGATGATCTCCACAGACCTGCAACCTTTGCATGCTATGTTGAACATGCATGCTTTCTACGATTACATAAGAAGACATTTACTGTATAGTTACTGGTAGGTTAACCTGAAAATAGGGCCATGGATGTGTTACTCATTTTAAGGTTATTATTATTATATTATTATTATAAGGTTAAATAAATACGGTTCCATTAGTTTGTAAGGTAGCCTTAACTTTAGGCTATTTACTGTCTTACTAGAGTAATATTGAATTGTGTTTGGTTGACAACGCAACCAAATATTAACATGTAAAGGATATGTAATGCTTGGATAGTTTCGTTGACTTAATCACATTCCTTAACTTTTATTTTTGGTTTGTTTGGAGACATGAATCCAACGTATAATCTGTTAACACGTCGAGAGGTTGATAGGCTATTTTCTGTATTGAAAAATGTATATTGAATTGTGTTTGGATGTTAACACATAAGTGTAGGAGAGGTATCATATGTGCCACTGACTAAGTCTACAAATGAATAATTAATATGTTGGATTCACGTCTCTATCTCAACCAAGAACCAAATCAAATTAAACATTCTGTAAAGTGCATTTAAAGTTTGGTTTGATTTGATTTATTCCTATTCTTTAACTTAGATGTTTGGTTGCGATGCAGAAGTGAATCCAACATATCAATTATTAATTTGTAGACAAACTGGAATTAAAGCCAGACTAAGTCAGTGGCACAGATGAAACTATCCAATCAGAAGATACATCTCCTTCAAATGTTGATATTTGGTTGCGTTGACAACCAAACACAATTCAATATCCAGTTTGTCTACATATTTATAATTGATTATTGATATGTTGGATTCACGTCTCCATCTCAACCAAAAACCTAGGTTAAAGAATAGAACTTAATCTATTCAAAACATCAATGCACTTTAAATAAAGTGTGATTTGATTTAGTCTTTTTTTGTGTTTTTTTTGGTTGACATGAAACCAACATATTAATGATTAACTTAAAGATTACATTTGAAATCAACTCAAGCTTGAAACCCTAGCCCTATATGTATTGCCTATTTTTTAGTTGAACCTTGGCTTGAACCAAACATCTAAGTTAAATGCACATTTTATTTGCTCTGGTAAACCTATCTTTTGGAATGACTTCGATAGCAACAGTGAATCTATTTAGTTATTAAGAGGTATCTCAATATTCATTCTCATGATAGGACATTGGTAGTAGTCAGTGACAAATAATCAATGCAAAGCTGGTCTTGGTCAGAACCCTGAACGGGAGACTAACTGAATAGCTGTAAATGTATCAACTCTCCAGTAGGAGGTGCTGCCCAGTCTATAGTGGACATAACAACAGTTGTAGCAGTTCACAATACGTTGACAAATTACATTGAAATAACGTTGATTTAACCATTTTGTCACCAGTGGGGAATGACCAATCAGCGTTATGGCTGGGTATAGTAACCAATATCACGTCTCTTGCTTAAGTTGTGGGGTTGGATTGGGGTGTGTATGTGTGGGTGTGTATGTGTGAATAAACCAGAGCGCCTGTGTCTGGCTCTTTGCCTAAGAAGAGGATAAAGATGAAAAAATGATCAGAACAATTTCCTATTATTCATCATATTTGAGGAATTCATCATTTGAGGAAATGACCGTTCTGTGAGCATGTCTTGGATTGATAATACTATCAAGTTTTCTGCAGAATTCCTCTCTTCCGATAAAGTTTGTCTCTGCTCCCTCACAAACACTAAGAGAAGGGGTTTCTCCTATTTCGTAGGCCGTAGCCCCCGCCCGCTATCTCTGAGGTGAGGCAGGTGTGGGAGCTTGCCGGCGCGGTTAATGGTTGTTTTTAGTCCATTTGTGTCTTCTCCCCACCCCTGCCCTCTACCCCTACCTACCCTCCTACCTCCCCCTTAAATGTGCACGGTGGCGGCTAGCTCTTTCCTGCTTTGAAACCTCAAGTCAAGCGTGCTGGCTCCCTCGCTGGTAATGGGTTTAAGAGGATCTCCTGAGCCGCCTGGGCTTCCTGAATAATGGCTCCTTCCGCTGGCTCTGTCCTTACTGGGGAATGTGGCAGGTGGCTGGGTTGGGCAGAGCTTTGTCTGTCTTTTTTTCTCTTTCTCCTTTTCTTGGATCGGACAGAACAAGGCCTTTAAACCTCATGTGCCAACCCTACTCCAGCCACAGTGCGTCTGTGTGCCCCCATAACCTGTTTTGTTACAGTGCCTTCAGAAGGTATTCACACCCCTTGACTTTTCTCACATTCTGTTGTTTTACAGCCTGAATTGAAAATGTATTACGTTGAGATCTGTGTCACTGGCCTACTACACACAAGACCCCATAATGTCAAATTGGAATTATGTTTTTAGAAATGATTACAAATTCATTTAAAAAATGAAAAGCTGAAATGTCTTGAGTCAATAAGTACTCAACCCCTTTGTTATGGCAAAGCCTAAATAAGCTCAGGAGTAAACATTTGCTTAAGTCAGATCATAAGTTGCATGGACTCACTCTGTGTGCAATAATAGTGTTTGCAATAATAGTGTTTAACATGATTTTAGAATGAGTACATCTCTGTACCCCACACATACAATTATCTGTAAGGTCCCCTCAGTTGAGCAGTGAATTTCAAACACAGATTCAACCACAAAGACCAGGAAGGTTTTCCAATGTCTCGCAAAGAATGGTACCTATTAGTATATGGGTAAAAAATAAAGAGACATTAATATCCCTTTGAGCATGGCGAAGTTATAAATTACACTTTGGATGGTGTATCAATACACCCAGTCGCTACAAAGATACAGGTGTCTTTCCTATCTCAGTTGCCAGAAAGGTAGGAACCCTCTCAAGGATTTCAGGCCAATGGTGACTGTAAAACAGTTTCAGAGTTTAATGGCTGTGACAGGAGGAAACTGGGGATGGAACAACAACACCTAAATTACAGAGTGAAAAGAAGGAAGCCTGTACAGAAGAAAAATATTCCAAAACATGCATCCTGTTTGCAATAAGGCCCTCCCTCCCTGTATGCCTGCATGCCTGCCTGCCTGTATGCTCTTACACATCCAGCCCCAGTCAACCACTTCCCTAGATAGGCCTCACATCGGCCCTTCAAGACATGAGGAATTTCTATTTTCCCACTGAGGCTGCACACCTCCATTTAGTAGTAGGTTGTTTCATATGTTCCTTTGTTTACTTAAATAAAGGTTTAGAATGTGTCATCATCTCGTCTACAACAATATCCCCACAGCAGAAATGATCAAAACAAGTCAAAGATGTGTTCTCTTCTTTATCACAACCCCCAAAAGAAGTCACTATGCACATGGACTTTATTCCCATGGTCTGAGAGAACACAATGGTTATTCGGTCAAGAGCAGGACAGAGTGTCTATGGTGAAGGATTGTGAACGTTTTTCTCTGGTAAGCCCTCCTCTTTCACGCCGTGGCTCTTCATGCACCGGTGCCTGGGGATGGAATGTGGCGACACAGAGACGCCGGCTACTGGGATCGTGGTGCAAGTGCTCTTTCTATCAGAGGGCATCCCAAATGGCACCCTATTCCCTATATGGTTCACTATTTTCCCTATGGGCCCTGGTTAGAAGCAGTGCACTATACAGGGAATAGGATCTGTCTACATTGATGTTGCTGTAGCCAATGGGGTTAATATACAGGTAATTGCCAAAATAAAGGAAACACCAACAAGTAATGTCTTAATAAGGCATTGGTCCACCACGGGCCACATGAACAGCTTCAATGCACCTTGGCATAGAGTCTACAAGTGTCTAGAGCTCTGTTGGAGGGATGCGACACCATTCTTGTCATGCAGGTGAATGAGGACCCAAAAGCGACTTGGCGAAAACAGAGTCTTTAATCCAGAAAAGTAATTCTACAAACATAAGACATAATTCCACTCGTAATGACGAGAACAGACTGGAGACTCGATCAAGAACTGCAGGTTGCCTCGGGAAGGCACTTGAACCTAGCAGACTCAGACACCTGCTCTCCACGCAGCATCTGAGGGAAACACGACACGACAGGGCGATACACAGACACAGCACGGTGAACAATAGACAAGGATCCGACAGGACAGGAACGGAAAACAAGGGAAGAAATAGGGACTCTAATCAGGGGAAAAGATAAGGAACAGGTGTGGGAAGACTAAATGATTGATTAGGGGAATAGGAACAGCTGGGAGCAGGAACGGAACGATAGAGAGAAGAGAGAGAGGAAGGGAGAGAGAAAAAGGGGAACGAACCTAAAAAGACCAGCAGGGGGAAAATGAACAGAGGAAAAGCAAAATGACAAGACAATCTAAGACAAAACATGACAGTACCCCCCCACTCACCGAGCGCCTCCTGGCGCACTCGAGGAGGAATCCTGGCGGCAACGGAGGAAATCATCAATGAGTGAACGGTCCAGCACGTCCCGAGACGGAACCCAACTCCTCTCCTCAGGACCGTAACCCTCCCAATCCACTAAGTATTGGTGACCCCGTCCCCGAGAACGCATGTCCATGATCCTACGTACCTTGTAAATAGGTGCGCTCGACAAGGACGGGAGGGGGGAGGGAAGACGAACGGGGGTGCGAAGAAAGGGCTTGACACAGGAGACATGGAAGACAGGATGGACGCGACGAAGATGTCGCGGAAGAAGCAGTCGCACAGCGACAGGATTGACGACCTGGGAGACACGGAACGGACCAATGAACCGCGGAGTCAACTTACGAGAAGCTGTCGTAAGAGGAAGGTTGCGAGTGGAAAGCCACACTCTCTGGCCGCAACAATACCTAGGACTCTTAATCCTGCGTTTATTGGCGGCTCTCACAGTCTGTGCCCTGTAACGGCAAAGTGCAGACCTCACCCTCCTCCAGGTGCGCTCACAACGTTGGACAAACGCTTGAGCGGAGGGAACGCTGGACTCGGCAAGCTGGGATGAGAACAGAGGAGGCTGGTAACCCAGACTACTCTGAAACGGAGATAACCCGGTAGCAGACGAAGGAAGCGAGTTGTGAGCGTATTCTGCCCAGGGGAGCTGTTCTGCCCAAGACGCAGGGTTTCTGAAAGAAAGGCTGCGTAGTATGCGACCAATCGTCTGATTGGCCCTCTCTGCTTGACCGTTAGACTGGGGATGAAACCCGGAAGAGAGACTGACGGACGCACCAATCAAACGACAGAACTCCCTCCAAAACTGTGACGTGAATTGCGGGCCTCTGTCTGAAACGGCGTCTAACGGGAGGCCATGAATTCTGAACACATTCTCGATGATGATTTGTGCCGTCTCCTTAGCGGAAGGAAGTTTAGCGAGGGGAATGAAATGTGCCGCCTTAGAGAACCTATCGACAACCGTAAGAATCACAGTCTTCCCCGCAGACAAAGGCAGACCGGTAATGAAGTCTAGGGCGATGTGAGACCATGGTCGAGAAGGAATGGGGAGCGGTCTGAGACGACCGGCAGGAGGAGAGTTACCCGACTTAGTCTGCGCGCAGTCCGAACAAGCAGCCACGAAACGGCGCGTGTCACGCTCCTGAGTCGGCCACCAAAAGCGCTGGCGAATAGACGCAAGAGTGCCTCGAACACCGGGATGACCAGCTAACTTGGCAGAGTGAGCCCACTGAAGAACAGCCAGACGAGTGGAAACAGGAACTAAAAGGAGGTTACTAGGACAAGCGCGCGGCGACGCAGTGTGCGTGAGTGCTTGCTTAACCTGTCTTTCAATTCCCCAGACTGTCAACCCGACAACACGCCCATAAGGAAGAATCCCCTCGGGATCAGTAGAAGCCACAGAAGAACTAAACAGACGGGATAAGGCATCAGGCTTGGTGTTTTTGCTACCCGGACGGTAAGAAATCACAAACTCGAAACGAGCGAAAAACAACGCCCAACGAGCTTGACGGGCATTAAGTCGTTTGGCAGAACGGATGTACTCAAGGTTCTTATGGTCTGTCCAAACGACAAAAGGAACGGTCGCCCCCCAACCACTGTCGCCATTCGCCTAGGGCTAAGCGGATGGCGAGCAGTTCGCGGTTACCCACATCATAGTTGCGTTCAGATGGCGACAGGCGATGAGAAAAATAAGCGCAAGGATGAACCTTATCGTCAGACTGGAAGTGCTGGGATAGAATGGCTCCCACGCCTACCTCTGAAGCATCAACCTCGACAATGAATTGTCTAGTGACGTCAGGAGTAACGAGGATAGGAGCGGACGTAAAACGTTCTTTTAGAAGATCAAAAGCTCCCTGGGCGGAACCGGACCACTTAAAACACGTCTTGACAGAAGTAAGAGCTGTGAGAGGGGCAGCAACTTGACCGAAATTACGAATGAAACGCCGATAGAAATTAGCGAAACCTAAAAAGCGCTGCAACTCGACACGTGACCTTGGAACGGGCCAATCACTGACAGCTTGGACCTTAGCGGAATCCATCTGAATGCCTTCAGCGGAAATAACGGAACCGAGAAAAGTAACGGAGGAGACATGAAAAGAACACTTCTCAGCCTTCACGTGGGTGGTCCCGGGAGAGACAATTCTCTAAAGAGACAATTCTCTAAAAGCGCTGTAGAACACGTCGAACGTGCTGAACATGAATCTCGAGTGACGGTGAAAAAATCAGGATATCGTCAAGATAGACAAAAACAAAGATGTTCAGCATGTCTCTCAGAACATCATTAACTAATGCCTGAAAAACAGCTGGCGCATTGGCGAGACCAAACGGCAGAACCCGGTACTCAAAATGCCCTAACGGAGTGTTAAACGCCGTTTTCCACTCGTCCCCCTCTCTGATGCGCACGAGATGGTAAGCGTTACGAAGGTCCAACTTAGTAAAGCACCTGGCTCCCTGCAGAATCTCGAAGGCTGATGACATAGGTGGAAGCGGATAACGATTCTTAACCGTTATGTCATTCAGCCCTCGATAATCCATTCAGGGGCGCAGAGTACCGTCCTTTTTCTTAACAAAAAAGAACCCCGCCCCGGCCGGAGAGGAAGAAGGCACTATGGTACCGGCGTCAAGAGACACAGATAAATAATCCTCGAGAGCCTTACGTTCGGGAGCCGACAGAGAGTATAGTCTACCCCGAGGGGGAGTGGTCCCCGGAAGGAGATCAATACTACAATCATACGACCGGTGAGGAGGAAGGGAGTTGGCTCGGGACCGACTGAAGACCGTGCGCAGATCATGATATTCCTCCGGCACTCCTGTCAAATCGCCAGGTTCCTCCTGAGAAGTGGGGACAGAAGAAATGGGAGGGATGGCAGACATTAAACACTTCACATGACAAGAAACGTTCCAGGATAGGATAGAATTACTAGACCAATTAATAGAAGGATTATGACATACTAGCCAGGGATGACCCAAAACAACAGGTGTAAAAGGTGAACGAAAAATCAAAAAGAAATAGTCTCACTGTGGTTACCAGATACTGTGAGAGTTAAAGGTAGTGTCTCAAATCTGATACTGGGAAGATGACTACCATCTAAGGCAAACATGGGCGTAGGCTTGTCTAACTGTCTGAAAGGAATGTCATGTTTCCGAGCCCATGCTTCGTCCATGAAACAACCCTCAGCCCCGAGTCAATCAAGGCACTGCATGTAGCACCCGAACCGGTCCAGCGTAGATGGACCGACATAGTAGTACAGGATCTAGATGAAGAGACCTGAGTAGTAGCGCTCACCAGTAGCCCTCCGCTTACTGATGAGCTCTGGCCTTTACTGGACATGAATTGACAAAATGTCCATCAAATCCGCAATAGAGGCACAGGCGGTTGGTGATCCTCCGTTCCCTCTCCTTAGTCGAGATGCGAATACCTCCCAGCTGCATGGGCTCAGTCTCTGAGCCAGAGGAGGGAGATGGTTGCGATGCGGAGCAGGGAAACACCGTTGACGCGAGCTCTCTTCCACGAGCTTGGTGACGAAGATCTACCCGTCGTTCTATGCGGATGGCGAGAGCAATCAAAGAGTCCACACTGGCGGGAACCTCCCGAGAGAGAATCTCATCTTTGACCACTGCGTGGAGTCCCTCCAGAAAACGAGCGAGCAGCGCCGGCTCGTTCCAGTCACTAGAGGCAGCAAGAGTGCGAAACTCTATAGAGTAATCCGTTATGGATCGATCACCTTTGCATAGGGAAGCCAGGGCCCTAGAAGCCTCCCTACCAAAAACTGAACGGTCAAAAACCCGAATCATCTCCTCCTTAAAGTTCTGGTAATTGTTTGAACAATCAGCCCTTGCCTCCCAGATAGCTGTGCCCCACTCTCGAGCCCGGCCAGTAAGGAGTGAAATGACGTAAGCAACCCGAGCTCTCTCGCTAGAGTATGTGTTGGGTTGGAGAGAGAACACAATATCACACTGGGTGAGAAAGGAGCGGCACTCCGTGGGCTGCCCGGAGTAGCAAGGTGGGTTATTAACCCTAGGTTCCGGAGGCTCGGCAGGCCAGGAAGTAACAGGTGGCACGAGACGAAGACTCTGGAACTGTCCAGAGAGGTCGGAAACCTGAGCGGACAGGTTCTCCACGGCATGGCGAGCAGCAGACAATTCCTGCTCGTGTCTGCCGAGCATGGCTCCTTGGATCTCGACGGCAGTGTTACGAACGTCTGTAGTCGCTGGGTCCATTCTTTGGTCGGATCCTTCTGTCATGCAGGTGAATGAGGACCCAAAAGCGACTTGGCGAAAACAGAGTCTTTAATCCAGAAAAGTAATTCTACAAACATAAGACATAATTCCACTCGTAATGACGAGAACAGACTGGAGACTCGATCAAGAACTGCAGGTTGCCTCGGGAAGGCACTTGAACCTAGCAGACTCAGACACCTGCTCTCCACGCAGCATCTGAGGGAAACACGACACGACAGGGCGATACACAGACACAGCACGGTGAACAATAGACAAGGATCCGACAGGACAGGAACGGAAAACAAGGGAAGAAATAGGGACTCTAATCAGGGGAAAAGATAAGGAACAGGTGTGGGAAGACTAAATGATTGATTAGGGGAATAGGAACAGCTGGGAGCAGGAACGGAACGATAGAGAGAAGAGAGAGAGGAAGGGAGAGAGAAAAAGGGGAACGAACCTAAAAAGACCAGCAGGGGGAAAATGAACAGAGGAAAAGCAAAATGACAAGACAATCTAAGACAAAACATGACAATTCTTCCTAGAGAAATGGTGGTGGAACACGCTTGGTTCATCAAACCATTCAGTGACCGCTCGTGCCCTGTGGATGGGGGCATTGTCATCCTGGAAGAGACCACTCCCATCATGATAGGAATGCTTCACCACAGGTTGAAGGCGATCACTCGGAATGGCTGTTTATTTATTGCTGTTTATACCTTGCCCTCTAAGGGGTTGAGTGGACCTAACCCATGCCAGGAAAATGCACCCCACACCACAACAACTCAAAAAACTCAAATGTTTCCTTTATTTTGGCAGTTACCTGTATAAGTCATGAATGAGAAAGACATCAACAGTCTGAGGTATGAGCTAAGAGTAATGATCTATGTTGTTCAGATCCCTCAAGCATCAGACAAGTCAAGACCCCTCCATACCCAAAGCCAGAGTGCATTTAGGAGACTCTATGGATGAGATAACCGTAGCCTTCAATAAGGCTGGTGTTTTTGACTACTGCCTCACTCCAGCCCTCCACGTGCCTCGGCAGCAGCAGCAGCTCTCAGGTGATCATTAAAGCATGTGTGGGAGGAGGACGGAGGTGCTACCGGATATTTGCCCTCAGTTCAACTCTGGGCTGCTAATTGCTATTTTCTTTGGACATGAGGATAACTGTGTTGAGCTCAGCTCGGCTGTGCTTTCATTGAGATTGATTACCTTGTGGGACGGGGATCCGTGTCTGTCTCCCCGGGACAAGTGTTCAACTTGGGGGGAGGGAGAGAGCAGATGAGAGCAGGGGAGGGAAGGGAAGGACAGGAGACGAGAGGAGTGGAGAGGAGTGGAGAGGGGAATTCCACCGAGTGCCGCCGTCTGACCCTGGCCCTAACTTTGATGCCCATCGGACAATACTTTACTTGCACTCCAGGTTGAAATGGGCTTTAGTTGCAGCAGGCATTCTGCTCCAACAGGCCAGTGCACACAACAGTGTACACAAATACAGGCCCACGCATAGACACACACACACACACACACACACACACACACACACACACACACACACACACACACACACACACACACACACACACACACACACACACACACACACACACACACACACACACACACACACACACACACACACACACACACACACACACACACACACACACACACACACACACACACACACACATATAT
This sequence comes from Oncorhynchus gorbuscha, assembly GCF_021184085.1. Lineage (NCBI taxonomy): Eukaryota > Metazoa > Chordata > Actinopteri > Salmoniformes > Salmonidae > Oncorhynchus > Oncorhynchus gorbuscha. The sequence continues at coordinate 40,863,049 of NC_060188.1, read as the reverse complement.
GAATGCATGCCCGCAAACACACTCAACACACAGCACACACCTCGCCGTGGCATATTGCCCACTTCATCAGATGGTAAATAGAAGGTAGCGGAAGCATGGGAACACTCTATCAGTACAGTATCTCCACTGCTGTTTACGCTGCCAGTCTTTATCTGTCACGTGAGTGCGGCCCAGTCACATAAACATGGCCCTTGAGTGGGGCACCCTGGGATAGTGCCGGACGCCACGTGATCACTGGAAATCCGCTCTCTGCAAAGCCTCTTGGACCAAGTCGATTGACGCAGACATCTTACACGAATGTGCGCATGTCCTTCACAGGGTGTAAACACAAACAAACGTTGATATTTATGTCGAAATCAACCTCTGTATTGTGAGGGGAAATAAAGTAAGCCACTGTGTCATTGATTTCAATTATTCTTGGTCTTACAGCAGCTTGGTAGATGTGAACTGTAATTCAACCTTTAGTCCATAGCTTAATGTAACCTTGATTAGTCCAGCTTTACTTTCGTGCTTTTGCAGACATTACAAAAGCATATACGACATGATTTTTTGGGTTAGCCTCGTCTCTTTTTTTTAAACGTCTTGAATGAAAAACAGACATTTTGGCTAATCAAGATGTCCCCCAGTGAATTAAACATATTATGAGAGGAATAAACAGAGAGTTCCGATGCCCGGGGATAACTCCCAGGACAAAACCCGCTGATTGAAACGAATGATACCAGCATCTCCCTCTGACCCGACCGGCTTTCCCACTATCATCCTCCTCCACAGACGGAGGGGGGAGGGAGAAGGAGGGGGTTAAAAAGGGCTTGCTTGTTTCTTACGGAATGACAAGGCTCCAGCGCAACTATCTGTAAATAAAAACGTGGCAGTAAAATTAACTACAAGACAGGTTCAACAGGAATCCCTCACGGCACTTCCTGCCGCTCAGAGGCCATAAACAAGGCTTAAACAAGCCTGGCTGGCTCCAGCTCATATCCCACGGCAACAGGCCGGGGTCATGGCGTCTAGGCTACCCGCTGCTGCCGGGGTCAGAGACAGGGGCACGGGAGGGATGGGGAAGGGTGCTAATGTTCCAGCTGGGTGGACCTCCGAAAGCCACTGCCGGTAGTTAAAGTCTGCGTGGACGTCTGTCTGCCTCACCACGGAAAAGGAAGGCTGCCACCTGCGGTGCAGTGGAAAATCAATCTTTAAGGGGACTGTAGGAGAGACTGGTTCATGAGAGGGATCTCAACAGTGTAATCTCTGTTAATGATAATGACCTTAGATGAACTTAGATTCAGGTTTGAATCACAGGCTGTCATTCCTGAGGAGTTTTTCCCTGACCATGTGTGACCTGACACAGATAACTCCGGGCCCTTGGTATAGGGTATAGCCAGAGGCGGGAGTTTTTCCTGGTCAGGTCAAGTCACATAATCAGGAAAGACTCCTTGCCCAATAACCTAGTCATTAAACATATGTTGTTGTTAACGTTCCCAAACTAGGGTCAGAGCTCATTTGTGTTCCCTCCTCTCCCCTGCCCTTCTCTCCCCTTCCCTGGACTCACTGTTTTCAGAGGGGCACGCTGCCCTCAGTTTACTCCTGGAGCCTGTGAACTCTGGGAGTGTGTCTGGGTCTCACAGTGTGTAGACTGGAGACAGACGGCCAGTGGGGTGGCTAAATGGCTAAGTACTGCTGGGGAGGAGGGAGGGAGGGAGGGACCCTCTGTTGAACTGAGAGGCATTATAAGCTAGTGCTCTACATAATAAAAACATGTCCCCCAGAGACTCTAGCTAGTGGCCAAACATGGACCTTATCCTGAACAAACAGTGAGAGACGGGCCGGGCTGAGCAACCACAGAGATCTGGTGACAGGCTGCTGACGTGATAGACATCCCTTTATTGCTACGCTGCACTGCTTCCAAATCAAATTTCCGCTGTGCAATTTGCCATTGTTTATATGCAAAAGCATCTGGAATATTAACATGCCCTTGAAAGAATTTCTTGGCAGGCCTCGTGGAGTGACAACATGTGTTCCCAATGCCATGGTGAGGTGGGGTCTTACACAGCAGAGTTGTGACAGTGGATCTGACACGAATGGAGATTGACGGAGCTCAGTTGTAAACGTTATATCTTTTTATTATGACCCACTTGTTGCTTTTTTTTTGTTGTTTTTTTTTTGTCCAACAACAGTTTTTCTTTTGGGGTGAGGGAGCAGCACTGACCGTATTTATAGCCTGGTGTTCTAACCAACGTTATCAGTGTACCACAAAATAACTTCCTCAGTCCTCACCGTAAAATAACAGGATGCCTTCAATTGTGCATATTTATTCGTTTTTTAGCAAGGGAATGCTCGCTTTATAAATAGCCATATTCCTGCAGCACTCCAAAGTTGGCTGTGTAAACTTCCTCTCCT